>NC_089807.1:8667968-8741423 GCF_029633855.1 Hoplias malabaricus | reverse complement strand
ACTACACACACTTACACCTGTACACACACTACACACAACTTACACCCTGTACACACAACTACACACAACTACACCCTGTACACACACTACACACAACTTACACACCTGTACACACACTACACACAACTTACACCCTGTACACACACTACACACAACTTACACCCTGTACCACACAACTTACACACTCTGTACACACACTACACACAACTTACACCCTGTACACACACTACACACAACTTACACCTGTACACACAACTTACACTCTGTACACACACTACACACAACTTACACCCTGTACACACACTACACACAACTTACACCCTGTACACACACAACTTACACACTCTGTACACACACTACACACAACTTACACCCTGTACACACACTACACACAACTGTACACCCTACACACAACTTACACCCTGTACACACACTACACACAACTTACACCCTGTACACACACTACACACAACTTACACACTCTGTACACACACTACACACAACTTACACCCTGTACACACACTACACACAACTTACACCCTGTACACACAACTACACTGTACACACTACACAACTTACACCCTGTACACACACTACACACAACTTACACCCTGTACACACACTACACACAACTTACACTCTGTACACACACTACACACAACTTACACCCTGTACACACAACTTACACCCTGTACACACACTACACACAACTTACACACCTGTACACACACTACACACAACTTACACCCTGTACACACACTACACACAACTTACACCCTGTACACACACTACACACAACTTACACCCTGTACACACACTACACACAACTTACACCCTGTACACACAACTTACACACTCTGTACACACACTACACACAACTTACACCCTGTACACACACACACAACTACACCTGTACACACACTACACACCTGTACACACACTAACACACTACACCTGTACAACACTAACACACACTACACACAACTTACACACTCTGTACACACACTACACACAACTTACACCCTGTACACACACTACACACAACTTACACCTGTACACACCTACACACAACTTACACCCTGTACACACACTACACACAACTTACACACCCTGTACACACACTACACACAACTTACACACTCTGTACACACACTACACACAACTTACACCCTGTACACACACTACACACAACTTACACCCTGTACACACACTACACACACTTACACCCTGTACACACACTACCAACTTACACCTGTACACACACTACACACAACTTACACCCTGTACACACAACTACACACTTACACACTCTGTACACACACTACACACAACTTACACCCTGTACACACACTACACACAACTTACACCCTGTACACACAACTTACACACCTGTACACACACTACACACAACTTACACCCTGTACACACACTACACACAACTTACACCCTGTACACACACTACACACAACTTACACACTCTGTACACACACTACACACAACTTACACCCTGTACACACACTACACACAACTTACACCCTGTACACACAACTTACACACTCTGTACACACACTACACACAACTTACACCCTGTACACACACTACACACAACTTACACCCTGTACACACACTACACACAACTTACACCCTGTACACACACTACACACAACTTACACACTCTGTACACACACTACACACAACTTACACCCTGTACACACACTACACACAACTTACACTCTGTACACACACTACACACAACTTACACCCTGTACACACACTACACACAACTTACACCCTGTACACACAACTTACACTCTGTACACACACTACACACAACTTACACCCTGTACACACACTACACACAACTTACACTCTGTACACACACTACACACAACTTACACCTCTGTACACACACTACACACAACTTACACCCTGTACACACAACTTACACACCTGTACACACACTACACACAACTTACACCCTGTACACACACTACACACAACTTACACCCTGTACACACAACTTACACACTCTGTACACACACTACACACAACTTACACCCTGTACACACACTACACACAACTACACCCTGTACACACAACTTACACACTCTGTACACACACTACACACAACTTACACCCTGTACACACACTACACACAACTTACACCCTGTACACACACTACACACAACTTACACACTCTGTACACACACTACACACAACTTACACCCTGTACACACACTACACACAACTTACACTCTGTACACACACTACACACAACTTACACCCTGTACACACAACTTACACACTCTGTACACACACTACACACAACTTACACCCTGTACACACACTACACACAACTTACACCCTGTACACACAACTTACACACTCTGTACACACACTACACACAACTTACACACCTGTACACACACTACACACAACTTACACCCTGTACACACACTACACACAACTTACACACTCTGTACACACACTACACACAACTTACACCCTGTACACACACTACACACAACTTACACTCTGTACACACACTACACACAACTTACACCCTGTACACACAACTTACACACTCTGTACACACACTACACACAACTTACACCCTGTACACACACTACACACAACTTACACCCTGTACACACAACTTACACACTCTGTACACACACTACACACACTTACACCCTGTACACACAACTTACACACTCTGTACACACACTACACACAACTTACACCCTGTACACACACTACACACAACTTACACTCTGTACACACACTACACACAACTTACACCCTGTACACACACTACACACAACTTACACCTGTACACACACTACACACAACTTACACCCTGTACACACACTACACACAACTTACACTCTGTACACACACTACACACAACTTACACCCTGTACACACACTACACACAACTTACACTCTGTACACACACTACACACAACTTACACCCTGTACACACACTACACACAACTTACACCCTGTACACACACTACACACAACTTACACTCTGTACACACACTACACACAACTTACACCCTGTACACACAACTTACACACTCTGTACACACACTACACACAACTTACACCCTGTACACACACTACACACAACTTACACACTCTGTACACACACTACACACAACTTACACCCTGTACACACACTACACACAACTTACACACTCTGTACACACACTACACACAACTTACACCCTGTACACACACTACACACACTTACACACTCTGTACACACACTACACACAACTTACACCCTGTACACACACTACACACAACTTACACCCTGTACACACAACTTACACACTCTGTACACACACTACACACAACTTACACCCTGTACACACACTACACACAACTTACACCCTGTACACACAACTTACACTCTGTACACACACTACACACAACTTACACCCTGTACACACACTACACACAACTTACACACTCTGTACACACACTACACACAACTTACACCCTGTACACACACTACACACAACTTACACCCTGTACACACACTACACACAACTTACACACTCTGTACACACACTACACACAACTTACACCCTGTACACACACTACACACAACTTACACTCTGTACACACACTACACACAACTTACACCCTGTACACACAACTTACACCCTGTACACACACTACACACAACTTACACCCTGTACACACACTACACACAACTTACACCCTGTACACAAAACTTACACCTGTACACACACTACACACAACTTACACACCCTGTACACACACTACACACAACTTACACCCTGTACACACAACTTACACACTCTGTACACACACTACACACAACTTACACCCTGTACACACACTACACACAACTTACACCCTGTACACACACTACACACAACTTACACACTCTGTACACACACTACACACAACTTACACCCTGTACACACAACTTACACTCTGTACACACACTACACACAACTTACACCCTGTACACACACTACACACAACTTACACACTCTGTACACACACTACACACAACTTACACCCTGTACACACACTACACACAACTTACACCCTGTACACACACTACACACAACTTACACACTCTGTACACACACTACACACAACTTACACCCTGTACACACACTACACACAACTTACACTCTGTACACACACTACACACAACTTACACCCTGTACACACAACTTACACACTCTGTACACACACTACACACAACTTACACCCTGTACACACACTACACACAACTTACACCCTGTACACAAACTTACACCCTGTACACACACTACACACAACTTACACACCTGTACACACACTACACACAACTTACACCCTGTACACACAACTTACACACTCTGTACACACACTACACACAACTTACACCCTGTACACACACTACACACAACTTACACCCTGTACACACAACTTACACACTCTGTACACACACTACACACAACTTACACCCTGTACACACACTACACACACTACACACAACTTACACACTCTGTACACACACTACACACAACTTACACACCCTGTACACACACTACACACAACTTACACCCTGTACACACAACTTACACACTCTGTACACACACTACACACAACTTACACCCTGTACACACACTACACACAACTTACACCCTGTACACACAACTTACACTCTGTACACACACTACACACAACTTACACCCTGTACACACACTACACACAACTTACACACTCTGTACACACACTACACACAACTTACACCCTGTACACACACTACACACAACTTACACCCTGTACACACACTACACACAACTTACACACTCTGTACACACACTACACACAACTTACACCCTGTACACACACTACACACAACTTACACTCCTGTACACACACTACACACAACTTACACCCTGTACACACAACTTACACCCTGTACACACACTACACACAACTTACACCCTGTACACACACTACACACAACTTACACCCTGTACACAAACTTACACCCTGTACACACACTACACACAACTTACACACCTGTACACACACTACACACAACTTACACCCTGTACACACAACTTACACACTCTGTACACACACTACACACAACTTACACCCTGTACACACACTACACACAACTTACACCCTGTACACACACTACACACAACTTACACACTCTGTACACACACTACACACAACTTACACCCTGTACACACAACTTACACTCTGTACACACACTACACACAACTTACACCCTGTACACACACTACACACAACTTACACACTCTGTACACACACTACACACAACTTACACCCTGTACACACACTACACACAACTTACACCCTGTACACACACTACACACAACTTACACACTCTGTACACACACTACACACAACTTACACCCTGTACACACACTACACACAACTTACACTCTGTACACACACTACACACAACTTACACCCTGTACACACAACTTACACACTCTGTACACACACTACACACAACTTACACCCTGTACACACACTACACACAACTTACACCCTGTACACAAAACTTACACACCTGTACACACACTACACACAACTTACACACCCTGTACACACACTACACACAACTTACACCCTGTACACACAACTTACACACTCTGTACACACACTACACACAACTTACACCTCTGTACACACACTACACACAACTTACACCTGTACACACAACTTACACACTCTGTACACACACTACACACAACTTACACCCTGTACACACACTACACACTACACACAACTTACACACTCTGTACACACACTACACACAACTTACACACCTGTACACACACTACACACAACTTACACCCTGTACACACAACTTACACACTCTGTACACACACTACACACAACTTACACACCCTGTACACACACTACACACAACTTACACCCTGTACACACACTACACACAACTTACACTCTGTACACACACTACACACAACTTACACCCTGTACACACACAACTTACACCCTGTACACACACTACACACAACTTACACACTCTGTACACACACTACACACAACTTACACCCTGTACACACACTACACACAACTTACACTCTGTACACACACTACACACAACTTACACCCTGTACACACACTACACACAACTTACACCCTGTACACACAACTTACACACTCTGTACACACACTACACACAACTTACACCCTGTACACACACACCTACACACTGTACACAACTTACACACCTGTACACACACTAGACACAACTTATACACCCTGTACACACACTACACACAACTTACACCCTGTACACACAACTTACACACTCTGTACACACACTACACACAACTTACACCCTGTACACACACTACACACAACTTACACTCTGTACACACACTACACACAACTTACACCCTGTACACACACTACACACAACTTACACACCCTGTACACACATACACACAACTTACACACTCTGTACACACACTACACACAACTTACACCCTGTACACACACTACACACAACTTACACTCTGTACACACACTACACACAACTTACACCCTGTACACACACTACACACAACTTACACCCTGTACACACAACTTACACACTCTGTACACACACTACACACAACTTACACCCTGTACACACAACCTACACACTGTACACACAACTTACACACACTACACACAACTTACACCCTGTACACACTACACACAACTTACACCTGTACACACAACTTACACACCCTGTACACACACTACACACAACTTACACCCTGTACACACACTACACACAACTTACACCCTGTACACACACTACACACAACTTACACACTCTGTACACACACTACACACAACTTACACCCTGTACACACACTACACACAACTTACACCCTGTACACACAACTTACACACTCTGTACACACACTACACACAACTTACACACCCTGTACACACACTACACACAACTTACACCCTGTACACACACTACACACAACTTACACCCTGTACACACACTACACACAACTTACACACTCTGTACACACACTACACACAACTTACACCCTGTACACACACTACACACAACTTACACTCTGTACACACACTACACACAACTTACACCCTGTACACACACTACACACAACTTACACCCTGTACACACAACTTACACACTCTGTACACACACTACACACAACTTACACCCTGTACACACACTACACACAACTTACACTCTGTACACACACTACACACAACTTACACTCTGTACACACACTACACACAACTTACACCCTGTACACACAACTTACACACTCTGTACACACACTACACACAACTTACACCCTGTACACACACTACACACAACTTACACCCTGTACACACAACTTACACACTCTGTACACACACTACACACAACTTACACACCCTGTACACACACTACACACAACTTACACCCTGTACACACAACTTACACACTCTGTACACACACTACACACAACTTACACCCTGTACACACACTACACACAACTTACACCCTGTACACACACTACACACAACTTACACACTCTGTACACACACTACACACAACTTACACCCTGTACACACACTACACACAACTTACACTCTGTACACACACTACACACAACTTACACCCTGTACACACAACTTACACACTCTGTACACACACTACACACAACTTACACCCTGTACACACACTACACACAACTTACACCCTGTACACACAACTTACACACTCTGTACACACACTACACACAACTTACACACCCTGTACACACACTACACACAACTTACACCCTGTACACACACTACACACAACTTACACACTCTGTACACACACTACACACAACTTACACCCTGTACACACACTACACACAACTTACACTCTGTACACACACTACACACAACTTACACCCTGTACACACAACTTACACACTCTGTACACACACTACACACAACTTACACCCTGTACACACACTACACACAACTTACACCCTGTACACACAACTTACACACTCTGTACACACACTACACACAACTTACACCCTGTACACACAACTTACACACTCTGTACACACACTACACACAACTTACACCCTGTACACACACTACACACAACTTACACTCTGTACACACACTACACACAACTTACACCCTGTACACACACTACACACAACTTACACCCTGTACACACACTACACACAACTTACACCCTGTACACACACTACACACAACTTACACACTCTGTACACACACTACACACAACTTACACCCTGTACACACACTACACACAACTTACACTCTGTACACACACTACACACAACTTACACCCTGTACACACACTACACACAACTTACACCCTGTACACACACTACACACAACTTACACTCTGTACACACACTACACACAACTTACACCCTGTACACACAACTTACACACTCTGTACACACACTACACACAACTTACACCCTGTACACACACTACACACAACTTACACACTCTGTACACACACTACACACAACTTACACCCTGTACACACACTACACACAACTTACACACTCTGTACACACACTACACACAACTTACACCCTGTACACACACTACACACAACTTACACACTCTGTACACACACTACACACAACTTAACACCCTGTACACACACTACACACAACTTACACCCTGTACACACAACTTACACACTCTGTACACACACTACACACAACTTACACCCTGTACACACACTACACACAACTTACACCCTGTACACACAACTTACACTCTGTACACACACTACACACAACTTACACCCTGTACACACACTACACACAACTTACACACTCTGTACACACACTACACACAACTTACACCCTGTACACACACTACACACAACTTACACCCTGTACACACACTACACACAACTTACACACTCTGTACACACACTACACACAACTTACACCCTGTACACACACTACACACAACTTACACTCTGTACACACACTACACACAACTTACACCCTGTACACACAACTTACACCCTGTACACACACTACACACAACTTACACCCTGTACACACACTACACACAACTTACACCCTGTACACACAACTTACACCCTGTACACACACTACACACAACTTACACACCCTGTACACACACTACACACAACTTACACCCTGTACACACAACTTACACACTCTGTACACACACTACACACAACTTACACCCTGTACACACACTACACACAACTTACACCCTGTACACACACTACACACAACTTACACACTCTGTACACACACTACACACAACTTACACCCTGTACACACAACTTACACTCTGTACACACACTACACACAACTTACACCCTGTACACACACTACACACAACTTACACACTCTGTACACACACTACACACAACTTACACCCTGTACACACACTACACACAACTTACACCCTGTACACACACTACACACAACTTACACACTCTGTACACACACTACACACAACTTACACCCTGTACACACACTACACACAACTTACACTCTGTACACACACTACACACAACTTACACCCTGTACACACAACTTACACACTCTGTACACACACTACACACAACTTACACCCTGTACACACACTACACACAACTTACACCCTGTACACACAACTTACACCCTGTACACACACTACACACAACTTACACACCCTGTACACACACTACACACAACTTACACCCTGTACACACAACTTACACACTCTGTACACACACTACACACAACTTACACTCTGTACACACACTACACACAACTTACACCCTGTACACACAACTTACACACTCTGTACACACACTACACACAACTTACACCCTGTACACACACTACACACACTACACACAACTTACACACTCTGTACACACACTACACACAACTTACACACCCTGTACACACACTACACACAACTTACACCCTGTACACACAACTTACACACTCTGTACACACACTACACACAACTTACACCCTGTACACACACTACACACAACTTACACCCTGTACACACACTACACACAACTTACACTCTGTACACACACTACACACAACTTACACCCTGTACACACACAACTTACACCCTGTACACACACTACACACAACTTACACACTCTGTACACACACTACACACAACTTACACCCTGTACACACACTACACACAACTTACACTCTGTACACACACTACACACAACTTACACCCTGTACACACACTACACACAACTTACACCCTATACACACAACTTACACACTCTGTACACACACTACACACAACTTACACCCTGTACACACACAACCTACACACTGTACACACAACTTACACACCCTGTACACACACTAGACACAACTTATACACCCTGTACACACACTACACACAACTTACACCCTGTACACACAACTTACACACTCTGTACACACACTACACACAACTTACACCCTGTACACACACTACACACAACTTACACTCTGTACACACACTACACACAACTTACACCCTGTACACACACTACACACAACTTACACACCCTGTACACACACTACACACAACTTACACACTCTGTACACACACTACACACAACTTACACCCTGTACACACACTACACACAACTTACACTCTGTACACACACTACACACAACTTACACCCTGTACACACACTACACACAACTTACACCCTGTACACACAACTTACACACTCTGTACACACACTACACACAACTTACACCCTGTACACACACAACCTACACACTGTACACACAACTTACACACACTACACACAACTTATACACCCTGTACACACACTACACACAACTTACACCCTGTACACACAACTTACACACCCTGTACACACACTACACACAACTTATACACCCTGTACACACACTACACACAACTTACACCCTGTACACACACTACACACAACTTACACACTCTGTACACACACTACACACAACTTACACCCTGTACACACACTACACACAACTTACACCCTGTACACACAACTTACACACTCTGTACACACACTACACACAACTTACACACCCTGTACACACACTACACACAACTTACACCCTGTACACACAACTTACACACTCTGTACACACACTACACACAACTTACACCCTGTACACACACTACACACAACTTACACCCTGTACACACACTACACACAACTTACACACTCTGTACACACACTACACACAACTTACACCCTGTACACACACTACACACAACTTACACTCTGTACACACACTACACACAACTTACACCCTGTACACACACTACACACAACTTACACCCTGTACACACAACTTACACACTCTGTACACACACTACACACAACTTAAACCCTGTACACACACAACCTACACACTGTACACACAACTTACACACCCTGTACACACACTACACACAACTTATACACCCTGTACACACACTACACACAACTTACACCCTGTACACACAACTTACACACTCTGTACACACACTACACACAACTTACACCCTGTACACACACTACACACAACTTACACCCTGTACACACACTACACACAACTTACACTCTGTACACACACTACACACAACTTACACCCTGTACACACACTACACACAACTTACACCCTGTACACACACTACACACAACTTACACCCTGTACACACACTACACACAACTTACACTCTGTACACACACTACACACAACTTACACCCTGTACACACACTACACACAACTTACACCCTGTACACACACTACACACAACTTACACCCTGTACACACACTACACACAACTTACACTCTGTACACACACTACACACAACTTACACCCTGTACACACACTACACACAACTTACACCCTGTACACACAACTTACACACTCTGTACACACACTACACACAACTTACACCCTGTACACACACAACCTACACACTGTACACACAACTTACACACCCTGTACACACACTACACACAACTTATACACCCTGTACACACACTACACACAACTTACACCCTGTACACACAACTTACACACCCTGTACACACACTACACACAACTTATACACCCTGTACACACAACTTACACACCCTGTACACACACTACACACAACTTACACACCCTGTACACACACTACACACAACTTACACACCCTGTACACACACTACACACAACTTACACCCTGTACACACACAACCTACACACTGTACACACAACTTACACACCCTGTACACACACTACACACAACTTACACACCCTGTACACACACTACACACAACTTATACACCCTGTACACACACTACACACAACTTACACCCTGTACACACACAACCTACACACTGTACACACAACTTACACACCCTGTACACACACTACACACAACTTATACACCCTGTACACACACTACACACAACTTACACCCTGTACACACACAACCTACACACTGTACACACAACTTACACACCCTATACACACACTACACACAACTTACACACTACACACAACTTACACACCCTGTACACACACTACACACAACTTATACACCCTGTACACACACTACACACAACTTACACCCTGTACACACACTACACACAACTTACACCCTGTACACACACAACCTACACACTGTACACACAACTTACACACCCTGTACACACACTACACACAACTTACACACTCTGTACACACACTACACACAACTTACACACCCTGTACACACACTACACACAACTTATACACCCTGTACACACACTACACACAACTTACACCCTGTACACACACAACCTACACACTGTACACACAACTTACACACTCTGTACACACACTACACACAACTTACACCCTGTACACACACAACCTACACACTGTACGCACAACTTACACACCCTGTACACACACTACACACAACTTATACACCCTGTACACACACTACACACAACTTACACCCTGTACACACAACTTACACACCCTGTACACACACTACACACAACTTACACACCCTGTACACACACTACACACAACTTACACACCCTGTACACACACTACACACAACTTATACACCCTGTACACACACTACACACAACTTACACACCCTGTACACACACTACACACAACTTATACACCCTGTACACACACTACACACAACTTACACCCTGTACACACACTACACACAACTTACACAACCTGTACACACACTACACACAACTTACACCCTGTACACACACAACCTACACACTGTACACACAACTTACACACCCTGTACACACACTACACACAACTTACACACTCTGTACACACACTACACACAACTTACACACCCTGTACACACACTACACACAACGTATACACCCTGTACACACACTACACACAACTTACACCCTGTACACACACAACCTACACACTGTACACACAACTTACACACCCTGTACACACACTACACACAACTTACACACCCTGTACACACACTACACACAACTTACACCCTGTACACACACAACCTACACACTGTACACACAACTTACACACACTACACACAACTTACACACTCTGTACACACACTACACACAACTTACACACCCTGTACACACACTACACACAACTTATACACCCTGTACACACACTACACACAACTTACACACCCTGTACACACACTACACACAACTTACACACTCTGTACACACACTACACACAACTTACACACCCTGTACACACACTACACACAACTTACACACCCTGTACACACACTACACACAACTTACACACCCTGTACACACACTACACACAACTTACACACCCTGTACACACACTACACACAACTTACACACCCTGTACACACACTACACACAACTTATACCCTGTACACACACAACCTACACACTGTACACACAACTTACACACCCTGTACACACACTACACACAACTTACACACCCTGTACACACACTACACACAACTTACACCCTGTACACACACAACCTACACACTGTACACACAACTTACACACCCTGTACACACACTACACACAACTTACACCCTGTACACACAACTTACACACACTGTACACACACTACACACAACTTACACACTCTGTACACACACTACACACAACTTACACACACTGTACACACACTACACACAACTTACACACAACTTACACACTACACACAACGTACACTCTGTACACACACTACACACAACGTACACACACTACACACAACTTACACACACTGTACACACAACTTACACATCTGTACACACACTACATACAACTTACACACACTACACACAACTTACACACTCTGTACACACACTACACACAACTTACACCCTGTACACACACTACACACAACTTACACCCAGTACACACACTACACACAACTTACACACTCTGTACACACACTACACACAACTTACACACTCTGTACACACACTACACACAACTTACACACTCTGTACACACACTACACACAACTTACACACACTGTACACACACTACACACAACTTACACACTCTGTACACACACTGTACACACACTACACACAACTTACACACTCTGTACACACACTACACACTACACACAACTTACACACACTGTACACACACTACACACAACTTACACACACTGTACACACACTACACACAACTTATACACTCTGTACACACAACTTACACTCTGTACACACACTACACACAACTTACACACTCTGTACACACACTACACACAACTTACACACTGTACACACACTACACACAACTTACACACTCTGTACACACACTACACACAACTTACACACTCTGTACACACACTACACACAACTTACACACTACACACAACTTACACACACTGTACACACACTACACACAACTTACACACTCTGTACACACACTACACACACTGTACACACACTACACACAACTTACACACTGTACACACACTACACACAACTTATACACTCTGTACACACAACTTACACTCTGTACACACACTACACTCAACTTACACACACCTTATACACTCTGTACACACAACTTACACATACTGTACACACATTATACGCAACGTACACACTACAAACAACTTACACATACTGTACACACACTACACTCAACTTACACACACCTAATACACTCTGTACACACAACTTACACATACTGTACACACATGATACGCAACGTACACACTACAAACAACTTACACATACTGTACACACTATACACACTACACACAACTTGCACACACTGTACACACGCTCTACTCTATACACACTGTACACACACTTCTCTATACACACTTCAAACACTACACACGCTCTACTCTATACACACTACACACACTTCTCTATACACACTTCAAACACTACACACGCACTACTCTATACATACTATATGCACTGTATACATACTTCTCTATACACACTACACACACTGTATACATACTTCTCTATACACACTTCAAACACTGTACACACACTCTACTCTATACACACTACACACACTGTACACACACTTCTCTATACACTCTTCAAACACTGTACACACGCACTACTCTATACACACTATACGCACTGTATACATACTTCTCTATACACACTGTACACACGCACTACGCTGTACACACTATACGCGCTGTACACATGCACTACTCTATACACACTGTACACACACTTCTCTATACACACTACATACACTGTACCGACTCACTACTCTACACAATACACGCACTATACACACCCTACATGACAGAATATGTCTGAGGGGTTTATTTACACCAGGGGTGCCCAACTCCAGTCCTGGAGGGCCGGTATCCAGCAAAGTTTGATGATTGCTCTGCTAAAACACACCCCTTAAACCTGGCAATTAACAGATGAATTGACTCAAAATTTGCTGGATACCGGCCCTGCAGAACTGGAGTTGGGCACCCCTGATTTACACAGTCAGCGCAACACACACACTGTCAGTCAGCTGATCAGACACACACACACACACACACACACACACACACACACAAACTAATCAGTTTAGTCAAACTCACACACAGAGAAACTAATCAATTACACACACACACACACAAACTAATCAATTACACACACACAGAGACTAATCAATTACACACACACACAGTTGGAGGAAGGGTATGAGTGTGTGGATGGAGGGAGGGAGGGAGAGGGGGGTATGGTGTAACTCAGCCAATAAAATGGGGAGAGTTAATCATTTCACCTCTCACCAAGGAGAACAATCACACACACACACTCTGTCTTCCACACACACAACCACACAATGAATCACATAAATAACTTGTAAGTGTTTCCCGTTTCTGAACACAGGGGGTGCCAAGACCCTCTGAACAAACAGTTCTCAGACCTGTCCCTCCTCAAAGGAGAGGACTAACCCCAGTCAGGGACTAACCCCAGTGATTCTCAGTCCAGGACAGGGCCTGTTTGGGGCTGATCTGAGCTACAGTTCTAACCCTGTGGGAGGTATTGTCTTGGGGGCTGAGGGGTTTGGAGGTGTCACACCCACACACTCTCACTCTGTCACTGCACACACTCACCCCTTACACCCTCAACCCCTCACACCAAATCAAATCATATTTATTTGTACAGTGCCTTTTACAGCTGATGATGTCATAAAGCAGCTCCACAGAGTTCCAGTAAAGACAGAGTTTTAGTGAAATCTTTTACAGTTACGTTATGTTTTCTATCAGTCGCGTCAGGTGACAGTCAGGTCGAGTTTAATGCTGTGGGTTGAGTTTGTTGTCTAATATTCTCAATTTTATTATTGAAAAAGTCCATAAAGACTTTACTGGTTGCTGATCTTCGTTGTTCAGAACCCACCTGATTGTTTATAGTTCTGAAAAACACACTAAACAGCGCTGTAGCGTTATTGTTATTATAGTGGATCAGCGAGGCCAGGCCTGAGCTTTAGTGAAGGCATTTCTATACTCTACAAGACTGTCCTTCCAGGCAGAGTGAAACACTTCCAGCTTCATACCCCCTCACACCACGCCTTCATACCCTCTCACCCCTCACACCACGCCTTCATACCCTCTCACCCCTCACACCACGCCTTCATACCCCTCCTCACCCCCTCACACCACACCTTCATACCCCCCTCACCCTCTCACACCACACCTTCATACCCCTCACCCTCTCACACCACACCTTCATACCCCTCACCCTCTCACCTCCTCACACCACACCTTCATACCCCCCTCACCCTCTCACACCACACCTTCATACCCCTCACCCTCTCACCCCTCACACCACACCTTCATACCCCCCTCACCCTCTCACACCACACCTTCATACCCCTCACCCTCTCACACCACACCTTCATACCCCTCACCCTCTCACCTCCTCACACCACACCTTCATACCCCCCTCACCCTCTCACACCACACCTTCATACCCCTCACCCTCTCAAACCACACCTTCATACCCCTCACCCTCTCACCCCTCACACCACACCTTCATACCCCCCTCACCCTCTCACACCACACCTTCATACCCCTCACACTCTCACCTCCTCACACCACACCTTCATACCCCCCTCACCCTCTCACACCACACCTTCATACCCCTCACCCTCTCACCCCTCACACCACACCTTCATACCCCCCTTACCCTCTCACACCACGCCTTCATTACCCCCTCACCTCCTCACACCACACCTTCATACCCCCCTCACCCTCTCACCCCTCACACCACACCTTCATACCCCCCTCACCCTCTCACACCACGCCTTCATTACCCCCTCACCCTCTCACACCACACCTTCATACCCCTCACCCTCTCACACCACACCTTCATACCCCTCACCCTCTCACCTCCTCACACCACACCTTCATACCCCCCTCACCCTCTCACCCCTCACACCACACCTTCATACCCCCCTCACCCTCTCACACCACACCTTCATACCCCTCACACTCTCACCCCTCACACCACACCTTCATACCCCCCTTACCCTCTCACACCACGCCTTCATACCCCCCTCACCCCCACCCCTCCCCCCCTTACACCATACCCCCTCACCCTCTCACACCACACCTTCATACCCCTCACCCTCTCACACCACACCTTCATACCCCTCACCCTCTCACACCACACCTTCATACCCCCCTCACCCTCTCACCTCCTCACACCACACCTTCATACCCCTCACCCTCTCACACCACACCTTCATACCCCCCTCACCCTCTCACCTCCTCACACCACACCTTCATACCACCCCTCACCCTGTCATATCACACCCTCTCACCCTTACACCCCCTTTCAACACACCCTCCTCCCCCACATCACTGTGTGTCCCCCTTCCCTCCAGGATGCTGTCATACGGGGGGATCTCGGCACACATCAGTGCCAGCCGACTGAAAGCAGATGGAGCTGGGTCGTATGGGCGGGCCATCCACTTCCAGAACCAGGACTTTGAGGAGCTCCGGCGTGAGTGTCTGGAGGGGGGCTTTCTCTTTGAGGACCCCTGCTTCCCTGCAGAGCCCCTGTCCCTCGGATTCAAGGAGCTTGGACCTTACTCCTCCAAAACCCGCGGAGTGGAGTGGATCAGACCCACGGTGAGAGAGAGACAGAGAGACAAACTGATGGGGTGTGTGAGGGTGGGGATTTGTGATTGTGAGTGTGTGATGATGAATGTGTGATTGTGAGGGTGAGGGTGTGAAGGTAAATGTGTGATAGCGATGGTAAATGTTTGATGGTGTGGGTGTGTATGTGATGGTGAGGGTCTCTGTGAATGTGTGATGGTGAATGTCAGATTGTGATGATGAATGTGTGATGCTGAATGTGTGATGGTAAGTGTGTAATAGTGAGCATCTGATGGTGAATGTGTGATGGTGAGGATGAGTGTTCGATGGTGAATATGTGATAGTGAATGTGTAATGGAGAATTTCTGATGGTTATGGTAAATGTCTAATGGTGTATGTGTGATGGTGATGGTGAGTGTCTGATGGTGAATAGGTGATGGTGAGTGTGAATGTGTGATGCTTAGTGTCTGATGGTGAATGTGTGATGTGAGTGTATGCTGGTGAGGGTAAATGTGTGATAGTGAGGTGAGTGTGTAATGTAAGGGTGTGTGTGATGTTGAGTGTCTGATGAATGTGTGATGTGATGGTGAGTGTGTGATGGTGAGTGTCTTATTTTGAGTGTGTGATGGTGAATGTGTGATGGTGAGTGTTTGATAAGGAATAACTGATGGTGAGTGTGTGATGGTGAGTGTCTGATGGTGATGGTGAGTGTGTGATGGTGAGTGTCTGATGGTGAGGGTGAGTATCTGATGGTGAATGTGTGATGGTGAGTGTCTGATGGTGAATTTGTGATTGTGAGTGTCTGACTTTGAGTGTGTGATGGTGAATGTGTGATGGTGAGTGTGTGATAGTGATTGACTGATGGTGAGTGTGTGATAGTGATTGACTGATGGTGTCTGATGGTGAATGACTGATGGTGATGGTGAATGTGTGATAGTGAATGACTGATGGTGATGGTGAGTGTGTGATAGTGAATGACTGATGGTTGGTGTTTGATGGGGAATGACTGATAGTGAATGTGTGATGGTGAATATGTGAGGGTGAGTGTGTGATGGTAAATGTGTGATGGTGAATGTGTGATGGTGAGTGTGTGAAACTGAATGACTGATGGTCATGGTGATTATGGGATTGCCTTTTCATTTGAATGACTTAGTTGCATTGTTTATCTGTTTTCAATACTGTATACTTGTGTGTTTTTGGTATTATTTATTTTTATTGTTTACTTTGTACTCTTTGTAAGGTGCCATTGAGTGACAGAAAGGCACCTATGAAATAAAATGTATTATTATTATTATTATTATTATTATTATTATTATTATATTGAATGATGGACATTGAGTGATGGTGAGTGTGTGATGGTGAGTGTGTGATAGTGATTGACTGATGGTGTCTGATGGTGAATGTGTGATAGTGAATGACTGATGGTGATGGTGAATGTGTGATAGTGAATGACTGATGGTGATGGTGAGTGTGTGATAGTGAATGACTGATGGTTAGTGTCTGATGGTGAGTGTTTGATAGTGAATGACTGATGGTGATGGTAAGTGTTTGATAGTGAATGACTGATGGTGAATGTGTGATGGTGAGTGTCTGATTTTGAGTGTGTGATGGTGAATGTGTGAAAGTGTGTGTGAAACAGGGCTGTGTAGACGGAGAATGTTGCTGTGTGGTCAGTGTGGTAAACACTGAGCCTGGCTCTGCAGCGCCCCCTGTCTCCTGCTCTCAGCAGATGAACCCTGGGCAGAACTCAGTGCCCCCCCCTCCCCTCCCCTCCCCCACTGTTTACACTGCAGCTGTTCTCTGCCTGTGACTGAGCGCCCTGAGCATGTGAGGGTTTAACTCCAGCAAAAGGGTGTGTGTGTGTGTGTGTGTGTGTGTAAGAGAAAGTGACTGTGTGTGTTTGTTTGTGTGTATGTAAGCGAAAGAGACTGTGTGTGTGTGTGTGTGTGTGTGTGTGTGTGTAAGAGAAGGTGACTGTGTGTGTGTGTAAGAGAAAGTGAGATTTTTCTCACAGATTCAGAGCAATGGTCAATAAAAACAATAATAACGTAGTATCTGTTTAAAATGTTACTCCTTTGTTAATAAAAATGGTTATTGTGTAATAGTGCTGTAACAGTGTAATACCCTTTAATAATGTAACTGTATTAAGACTTATAATGTAACTGTAATAACACTGTAGTAATGTAACAGTAATAACGCGGGGGCCTGTCTCTGTGGTAGGAGCTGTGTGATGACCCCCAGTTTATTGTGGGAGGGGCCACAAGGACGGACATCTGTCAGGGAGCTCTGGGTGAGTGTCTACTCTGTTACACACTCTGTGTCCAACACTGGTGTGTGGAACTGTGTTCTCTGGAGTGATGGGGTTCCTCTGGTGTGTGGAACAGTGGAACTGTGTTCTCTGGAGCGATGGAGTTCCTCTGGTGTGTGGAACAGTGGAACTGTGTTCTCTGGAGTGATGGAGTTCCTCTGGTGTGTGGAACAGTGGAACTGTGTTCTCGGGAGTGATGGGGTTCCTCTGGTGTGTGGAACTGTGTTCTCTGGAGTGATGGGGTTCCTCTGGTGTGTGGAACAGTGGAACTGTGTTCTCTGGAGCGATGGAGTTCCTCTGGTGTGTGGAACAGTGGAACTGTGTTCTCTGGAGTGATGGGGTTCCTCTGGTGTGTGGAACTGTGTTCTCTGGAGTGATGGGGTTCCTCTGGTGTGTGGAACAGTGGAACTGTGTTCTCGGGAGAGATGGGGTTCCTCTGGTGTGTGGAACAGTGGAACTGTGTTCTCTGGAGTGATGGGGTTCCTCTGGTGTGTGGAACAGTGGAACTGTGTTCTCTGGAGCGATGGAGTTCCTCTGGTGTGTGGAACAGTGGAACTGTGTTCTCGGGAGAGATGGGGTTCCTCTGGTGTGTGGAACAGTGGAACTGTGTTCTCTGGAGTGATGGGGTTCCTCTGGTGTGTGGAACAGTGGAACTGTGTTCTCTGGAGCGATGGAGTTCCTCTGGTGTGTGGAACAGTGGAACTGTGTTCTCGGGAGTGATGGGGTTCCTCTGGTGTGTGGAACTGTGTTCTCTGGAGTGATGGGGTTCCTCTGGTGTGTGGAACAGTGGAACTGTGTTCTCGGGAGAGATGGGGTTCCTCTGGTGTGTGGAACAGTGGAACTGTGTTCTCTGGAGTGATGGGGTTCCTCTGGTGTGTGGAACAGTGGAACTGTGTTCTCTGGAGCGATGGAGTTCCTCTGGTGTGTGGAACAGTGGAACTGTGTTCTCTGGAGTGATGGGGTTCCTCTGGTGTGTGGAACTGTGTTCTCTGGAGTGATGGAGTTCCTCTGGTGTGTGGAACAGTGGAACTGTGTTCTCTGGAGTGATGGAGTTCCTCTGGTGTGTGGAACAGTGGAACTGTGTTCTCTGGAGTGATGGAGTTCCTCTGGTGTGTGGAACAGTGGAACTGTGTTCTCTGGAGTGATGGGGTTCCTCTGGTGTGTGGAACAGTGGAACTGTGTTCTCTGGAGTGATGGGGTTCCTCTGGTGTGTGGAACTGTGGAACTGTGTTCTCTGGATTGATGGAGTTCCTCTAGTGTGTGGAACAGTGGAACTGTGTTCTCTGGAGTGATGGGGTTCCTCTGGTGTGTGGAACTGTGTTCTCTGGAGTGATGGGGTTCCTCTGGTGTGTGGAACAGTGGAACTGTGTTCTCTGGAGCGATGGAGTTCCTCTGGTGTGTGGAACAGTGGAACTGTGTTCTCGGGAGTGATGGGGTTCCTCTGGTGTGTGGAACTGTGTTCTCTGGAGTGATGGGGTTCCTCTGGTGTGTGGAACAGTGGAACTGTGTTCTCGGGAGAGATGGGGTTCCTCTGGTGTGTGGAACTGTGTTTTCTGGAGTGATGGGGTTCCTCTGGTGTGTGGAACAGTGGAACTGTGTTCTCTGCAGTGATGGAGTTCCTCTGGTGTGTGGAACAGTGGAACTGTGTTCTCTGGAGTGATGGGGTTCCTCTGGTGTGTGGAACTGTGTTCTCTGGAGTGATGGAGTTCCTCTGGTGTGAGGAACAGTGGAACTGTGTTCTCTGGAGTGATGGAGTTCCTCTGGTGTGTGGAACAGTGGAACTGTGTTCTCTGGAGTGATGGGGTTCCTCTGGTGTGTGGAACAGTGGAACTGTGTTCTCTGGAGTGATGGAGTTCCTCTGGTGTGTGGAACAGTGGAACTGTGTTCTCTGGAGTGATGGGGTTCCTCTGGTGTGTGGAACAGTGGAACTGTGTTCTCTGGAGTGATGGGGTTCCTCTGGTGTGTGGAACAGTGGAACTGTGTTCTCTGGAGTGATGGAGTTCCTCTGGTGTGTGGAACAGTGGAACTGTGTTCTCTGGAGTGATGGGGTTCCTCTGGTGTGTGGAACAGTGGAACTGTGTTCTCTGGAGTGATGGAGTTCCTCTGGTGTGTGGAAGAGTGGAACTGTGTTCTCTGGAGTGATGAGGTTCCTCTGGTGTGTGGAACAGTGGAACTGTGTTCTCTGGAGTGATGGGGTTCCTCTGGTGTGTGGAACTGTTTTCTCTGGAGTGATGGGGTTCCTCTGGTGTGTGGAACAGTGGAACTGTGTTCTCTGGAGTGATGGAGGTCCTCTGGTGTGTGGAACAGTGGAACTGTGTTCTCTGGAGTGATGGGGTTCCTCTGGTGTGTGGAACTGTGTTCTCTGGAGTGGTGGGGTTCCTCTGGTGTGTGGAACTGTGTTCTCTGGAGTGATGGGGTTCCTCTGGTGTGTGGAACTGTGTTCTCTGGAGTGATGGGGTTCCTCTGGTGTGTGGAACTGTGTTCTCTGGAGTGGTGGGGTTCCTCTGGTGTGTGGAACTGTGTTCTCTGGAGTGGTGGGGTTCCTCTGGTGTGTGGAACTGTGTTCTCTGGAGTGATGGGGTTCCTCTGGTGTGTGGAACAGTGGAACTGTGTTCTCTGGAGTGATGGGGTTCCTCTGGTGTGTGGAACAGTGGAACTGTGTTCTCTGGAGTGATGGGGTTCCTCTGGTGTGTGGAACAGTGGAACTGTGTTCTCTGGAGTGATATAGTTCCTCTGGTGTGTGGAACAGTGGAACTGTGTTCTCTGGAGTGATGGAGTTCCTCTGGTGTGTGGAACAGTGGAACTGTGTTCTCTGGAGTGATGGGGTTCCTCTGGTGTGTGGAACAGTGGAACTGTGTTCTCTGGAGTGATGGGGTTCCTCTGGTGTGTGGAACAGTGGAACTGTGTTCTCTGGAGCGATGGAGTTCCTCTGGTGTGTGGAACAGTGGAACTGTGTTCTCGGGAGTGATGGGGTTCCTCTGGTGTGTGGAACTGTGTTCTCTGGAGTGATGGGGTTCCTCTGGTGTGTGGAACGGTGGAACTGTGTTCTCGGGAGAGATGGGGTTCCTCTGGTGTGTGGAACAGTGGAACTGTGTTCTCTGGAGTGATGGGGTTCCTCTGGTGTGTGGAACAGTGGAACTGTGTTCTCTGGAGCGATGGAGTTCCTCTGGTGTGTGGAACAGTGGAACTGTGTTCTCTGGAGTGATGGGGTTCCTCTGGTGTGTGGAACTGTGTTCTCTGGAGCGATGGAGTTCCTCTGGTGTGTGGAACAGTGGAACTGTGTTCTCTGGAGTGATGGGGTTCCTCTGGTGTGTGGAACTGTGTTCTCTGGAGTGATGGAGTTCCTCTGGTGTGTGGAACAGTGGAACTGTGTTCTCTGGAGTGATGGAGTTCCTCTGGTGTGTGGAACAGTGGAACTGTGTTCTCTGGAGTGATGGAGTTCCTCTGGTGTGTGGAACAGTGGAACTGTGTTCTCTGGAGTGATGGGGTTCCTCTGGTGTGTGGAACAGTGGAACTGTGTTCTCTGGAGTGATGGGGTTCCTCTGGTGTGTGGAACTGTGGAACTGTGTTCTCTGGATTGATGGAGTTCCTCTGGTGTGTGGAACAGTGGAACTGTGTTCTCTGGAGTGATGGGGTTCCTCTGGTGTGTGGAACTGTGGAACTGTGTTCTCTGGATTGATGGAGTTCCTCTGGTGTGTGGAACAGTGGAACTGTGTTCTCTGGAGTGATGGGGTTCCTCTGGTGTGTGGAACTGTGTTCTCTGGAGTGATGGGGTTCCTCTGGTGTGTGGAACTGTGTTCTCTGGAGTGATGGGGTTCCTCTGGTGTGTGGAACAGTGGAACTGTGTTCTCTGGAGCGATGGAGTTCCTCTGGTGTGTGGAACAGTGGAACTGTGTTCTCGGGAGTGATGGGGTTCCTCTGGTGTGTGGAACTGTGTTCTCTGGAGTGATGGGGTTCCTCTGGTGTGTGGAACAGTGGAACTGTGTTCTCGGGAGAGATGGGGTTCCTCTGGTGTGTGGAACTGTGCTTTCTGGAGTGATGGGGTTCCTCTGGTGTGTGGAACAGTGGAACTGTGTTCTCTGCAGTGATGGAGTTCCTCTGGTGTGTGGAACAGTGGAACTGTGTTCTCTGGAGTGATGGGGTTCCTCTGGTGTGAGGAACAGTGGAACTGTGTTCTCTGGAGTGATGGAGTTCCTCTGGTGTGTGGAACAGTGGAACTGTGTTCTCTGGAGTGATGGGGTTCCTCTGGTGTGTGGAACAGTGGAACTGTGTTCTCTGGAGTGATGGAGTTCCTCTGGTGTGTGGAACAGTGGAACTGTGTTCTCTGGAGTGATGGAGTTCCTCTGGTGTGTGGAACAGTGGAACTGTGTTCTCTGGAGTGATGGGGTTCCTCTGGTGTGTGGAACAGTGGAACTGTGTTCTCTGGAGTGATGGGGTTCCTCTGGTGTGTGGAACAGTGGAACTGTGTTCTCTGAAGTGATAGGATTCCTCTGGTGTGTGGAACAGTGGAACTGTGTTCTCTGGATTGATGGAGTTCCTCTGGTGTGTGGAACAGTGGAACTGTGTTCTCTGGAGTGATGGGGTTCCTCTGGTGTGTGGAACTGTGTTCTCTGGAGTGATGGGCTTCCTCTGGTGTGTGGAACAGTGGAACTGTGTTCTCTGGAGTGGTGGGGTTCCTCTGGTGTGTGGAACTGTGTTCTCTGGAGTGATGGGGTTCCTTTGGTGTGTGGAACAGTGGAACTGTGTTCTCTGGAGTGATGGGGTTCCTCTGGTGTGTGGAACAGTGGAACTGTGTTCTCTGGAGTGATGGAGTTCCTCTGGTGTGTGGAACTGTGTTCTCTGGAGTGATGGGGTTCCTCTGGTGTGTGGAACAGTGGAACTGTGTTCTCTGGAGTGATGGAGTTCCTCTGGTGTGTGGAAAAGTGGAACTGTGTTCTCTGGAGTGATGGAGTTCCTCTGGTGTGTGGAACAGTGGAACTGTGTTCTCTGGAGTGATGGGGTTCCTCTGGTGTGTGGAACTGTGTTCTCTGGAGTGATGGGGTTCCTCTGGTGTGTGGAACTGTGTTCTCTGGAGTGGTGGGGTTCCTCTGGTGTGTGGAACTGTGTTCTCTGGAGTGATGGGGTTCCTCTGGTGTGTGGAACAGTGGAACTGTGTTCTCTGGAGTGATGGGGTTCCTCTGGTGTGTGGAACAGTGGAACTGTGTTCTCTGGAGTGATGGAGTTCCTCTGGTGTGTGGAACAGTGGAACTGTGTTCTCTGGAGTGATGGGGTTCCTCTGGTGTGTGGAACAGTGGAACTGTGTTCTCTGGAGTGATGGAGTTCCTCTGGTGTGTGGAACAGTGGAACTGTGTTCTCTGGAGTGATGGGGTTCCTCTGGTGTGTGGAACAGTGGAACTGTGTTCTCTGGAGTGATGGGGTTCCTCTGGTGTGTGGAACAGTGGAACTGTGTTCTCTGGAGTGATGGGGTTCCTCTGGTGTGTGGAACAGTGGAACTGTGTTCTCTGGAGTGATGGAGGTCCTCTGGTGTGTGGAACAGTGGAACTGTGTTCTCTGGAGTGATGGGGTTCCTCTGGTGTGTGGAACTGTGTTCTCTGGAGTGGTGGGGTTCCTCTGGTGTGTGGAACTGTGTTCTCTGGAGTGGTGGGGTTCCTCTGGTGTGTGGAACTGTGTTCTCTGGAGTGATGGGGTTCCTCTGGTGTGTGGAACTGTGTTCTCTGGAGTGATGGGGTTCCTCTGGTGTGTGGAACTGTGTTCTCTGGAGTAATGGGGTTCCTCTGGTGTGTGGAACTGTGTTCTCTGGGGTGGTGGGGTTCCTCTGGTGTGTGGAACTGTGTTCTCTGGAGTGATGGGGTTCCTCTGGTGTGTGGAACAGTGGAACTGTGTTCTCTGGAGTGATGGGGTTCCTCTGGTGTGTGGAACAGTGGAACTGTGTTCTCTGGAGTGATGGGGTTCCTCTGGTGTGTGGAACAGTGGAACTGTGTTCTCTGGAGTGATGGGGTTCCTCTGGTGTGTGGAACTGTGTTCTCTGGAGTGATGGGGTTCCTCTGGTGTGTGGAACAGTGGAACTGTGTTCTCTGGAGTGATGGGGTTCCTCTGGTGTGTGGAACTGTGTTCTCTGGAGTGATGGGCTTCCTCTGGTGTGTGGAACAGTGGAACTGTGTTCTCTGGAGTGGTGGGGTTCCTCTGGTGTGTGGAACTGTGTTCTCTGGAGTGATGGGGTTCCTTTGGTGTGTGGAACAGTGGAACTGTGTTCTCTGGAGTGATGGGGTTCCTCTGGTGTGTGGAACAGTGGAACTGTGTTCTCTGGAGCGATGGAGTTCCTCTGGTGTGTGGAACAGTGGAACTGTGTTCTCTGGAGTGATGGGGTTCCTCTGGTGTGTGGAACTGTGTTCTCTGGAGTGATGGGGTTCCTCTGGTGTGTGGAACAGTGGAACTGTGTTCTCGGGAGAGATGGGGTTCCTCTGGTGTGTGGAACAGTGGAACTGTGTTCTCTGGAGTGATGGGGTTCCTCTGGTGTGTGGAACAGTGGAACTGTGTTCTCTGGAGCGATGGGGTTCCTCTGGTGTGTGGAACAGTGGAACTGTGTTCTCTGGAGCGATGGAGTTCCTCTGGTGTGTGGAACAGTGGAACTGTGTTCTCGGGAGTGATGGGGTTCCTCTGGTGTGTGGAACAGTGGAACTGTGTTCTCTGGAGCGATGGAGTTCCTCTGGTGTGTGGAACAGTGGAACTGTGTTCTCTGGAGTGATGGGGTTCCTCTGGTGTGTGGAACTGTGTTCTCTGGAGTGATGGAGTTCCTCTGGTGTGTGGAACAGTGGAACTGTGTTCTCTGGAGTGATGGAGTTCCTCTGGTGTGTGGAACAGTGGAACTGTGTTCTCTGGAGTGATGGAGTTCCTCTGGTGTGTGGAACAGTGGAACTGTGTTCTCTGGAGTGATGGGGTTCCTCTGGTGTGTGGAACAGTGGAACTGTGTTCTCTGGAGTGATGGGGTTCCTCTGGTGTGTGGAACTGTGGAACTGTGTTCTCTGGATTGATGGAGTTCCTCTGGTGTGTGGAACAGTGGAACTGTGTTCTCTGGAGTGATGGGGTTCCTCTGGTGTGTGGAACTGTGTTCTCTGGAGTGATGGGGTTCCTCTGGTGTGTGGAACTGTGTTCTCTGGAGTGATGGGGTTCCTCTGGTGTGTGGAACAGTGGAACTGTGTTCTCTGGAGCGATGGAGTTCCTCTGGTGTGTGGAACAGTGGAACTGTGTTCTCGGGAGTGATGGGGTTCCTCTGGTGTGTGGAACTGTGTTCTCTGGAGTGATGGGGTTCCTCTGGTGTGTGGAACAGTGGAACTGTGTTCTCGGGAGAGATGGGGTTCCTCTGGTGTGTGGAACTGTGTTTTCTGGAGTGATGGGGTTCCTCTGGTGTGTGGAACAGTGGAACTGTGTTCTCTGCAGTGATGGAGTTCCTCTGGTGTGTGGAACAGTGGAACTGTGTTCTCTGGAGTGATGGGGTTCCTCTGGTGTGTGGAACTGTGTTCTCTGGAGTGATGGAGTTCCTCTGGTGTGAGGAACAGTGGAACTGTGTTCTCTGGAGTGATGGAGTTCCTCTGGTGTGTGGAACAGTGTTCTCTGGAGTGATGGGGTTCCTCTGGTGTGTGGAACAGTGGAACTGTGTTCTCTGGAGTGATGGAGTTCCTCTGGTGTGTGGAACAGTGGAACTGTGTTCTCTGGAGTGATGGAGTTCCTCTGGTGTGTGGAACAGTGGAACTGTGTTCTCTGGAGTGATGGGGTTCCTCTGGTGTGTGGAACAGTGGAACTGTGTTCTCTGGAGTGATGGGGTTCCTCTGGTGTGTGGAACAGTGGAACTGTGTTCTCTGAAGTGATAGGGTTCCTCTGGTGTGTGGAACAGTGGAACTGTGTTCTCTGGATTGATGGAGTTCCTCTGGTGTGTGGAACAGTGGAACTGTGTTCTCTGGAGTGATGGGGTTCCTCTGGTGTGTGGAACTGTGTTCTCTGGAGTGATGGGCTTCCTCTGGTGTGTGGAACAGTGGAACTGTGTTCTCTGGAGTGGTGGGGTTCCTCTGGTGTGTGGAACTGTGTTCTCTGGAGTGATGGGGTTCCTCTGGTGTGTGGAACAGTGGAACTGTGTTCTCTGGAGTGATGGGGTTCCTCTGGTGTGTGGAACTGTGGAACTGTGTTCTCTGGAGTGATGGGGTTCCTCTGGTGTGTGGAACTGTGGAACTGTGTTCTCTGGAGTGATGGGGTTCCTCTGGTGTGTGGAACAGTGGAACTGTGTTCTCTGGAGTGATGGGGTTCCTCAGGTGTGTGGAACAGTGGAACTGTGTTCTCTGGAGTGATGGGGTTCCTCTGGTGTGTGGAACTGTGGAACTGTGTTCTCTGGAGTGATGGGGTTCCTCTGGTGTGTGGAACTGTGGAACTGTGTTCTCTGGAGTGATGGGGTTCCTCTGGTGTGTGGAACAGTGGAACAGTGTTCCTGACACCCATTAATGATTATGAGGCTGAATTCCATTAGATTCTCACAGCTATGTTCCACCAGATGAGCAGAGACTGCAGTTGGTGTGAGGGGTGATCACACAAAGGTGTTATGAGTGTGTGTGTGTGTGTGTGTGTGTGTGTGTGTGTGCTGATTTGTATGATGTAAGGGGGGTGTTATATCCCCATAGCTCAAAGCCCAGGGCCCAGCTCCTGCAGCTGAGCGTGAGTTCAGTCGTGGCCTGGTTCCTGGATGCAGCCAAGTGAGGGTGTCGTGTGTCTGCAGACGCAGATGTGTGACGGTGTTGTGTGTCTGCGCAGGTGACTGCTGGCTGCTGGCTGCAATCGCCTCCCTCACTCTGAACGAACAGGTTCTGCACAGGGTGGTCCCTCACGGACAGAGCTTCCAGGACGACTACGCTGGGATTTTCCATTTTCAGGTGAGACGCTGTTCCTCATTAAACCCTTCAGAGCGACGTGTGATTGGCCGAGAGACCCGAGGGTGGGCGGGATGTCCCAGCGTTGCTGAGTGTGTGCAGCACCGGTAGAGTCCGGCAGCTGTGACACATCTGGGCAGTTTGAGCTCTTCTCCGGGGCCTGGAACTGTCCAGATGTGAAACACCAGCAGCGGCAGGAAATGGGAGGTGGAGGTTTACTGTTTATCTGGAAGCACACGCTCCTCATCCTCCAGAGGCCAGGGGGCGCTGTGTGTTCAGTCCTGTCTCTCGTGGGTGGAGTTGGTGATGACCAAAGATTGTAGAGAAATTCATGTTTTCTATAAAGCAGTCACTCAGGGGTCGTTCAGGAAGTGTTTCTGTGGAAGGAGCTGCTGGAGTCACTGGGGTCTGCGCAGACGTTTCATGGGGGATGTTTTTATGAGAGCAGTTTTACAGCTGGGTGAAATCTGCAGACGGTGACTGATCTGCAGACGCTGAGACGCTGTCTGTTGTTCTGTGTAGTTCTGGCAGTTCGGGGAGTGGGTGGACGTCGTGATCGATGACCGTCTGCCCGTTAAAGATGGAGAGCTGATGTTCGTCCACTCTGCGGAGGGAAACGAGTTCTGGAGCGCGCTGATAGAAAAAGCCTACGCCAAGTACGTACCTTTAATGCCTTTAATGCATTTAAAGGAACACTATGTAAGCTCCTGGGCTCCCCCTAGTGTAATCCGTATTTACAACACTGTTCTGACACAGATAACAGATAACAGTGGAGGGAGTCGAGGGGTGGTTTCCTGCCCTCCTCTGAAATGTACATAGTGCGGTTTCTGCAGTGTTGAGTTCAGAAGTTGTATTCTCCCTGTTAAAGCTCAGTGGAGCATCGGGGTGAATTTGAAGAAGAAGTATATAGTGTTCCTTTAATACATTTAGTAACTTTAATTTGTTTAATAAGAGTGTGTGAGTGTGTGTCGCCCTGTGAAGGACTCCAGGGTGTGTTCCCACCTTGTGCCCAGTGATTCTGGGTAGGCTCCGGACCCACCGCCGCCTTCAACTGGACAAGGGTTACAGACAGTGAATGAATGAATGAATGAATGAATGAATGTGTTTAATACGTTTAAACTCTGCCACAAAAACACATTAAAGCTTTGAGTGATGCAGCATTTTCCCTGTTTCCTTTTTACCATCAGCTCCGTGAAAGGGTTAAAGGGGTCATTAAATCTTTACTCGTCCTCTAGTTCACACACCTGTCCTTTAAAGCGTCTCAGAAGGAAATCAACATGAAGCTGAGAACATCTGAGAACCTTTGAGAAGCTGTGAGACTGTGTGAGATTCTCTAAGAAAGTGTGAGACCGTGTGCTCTGGCTCCCTCTGCAGGTTGAACGGCTCCTACGAGGCTCTGTCAGGGGGCTCCACCACGGAAGGGTTTGAGGACTTCACTGGGGGAGTGTCTGAGATGTATGAGCTCAACAGAGCCCCCCCAGACCTGCACCGTGTCATCTCCAAAGCCCTGGAGAGGGGATCCCTGCTGGGCTGCTCCATCGACGTGAGACCCTCACAGACACACACTCACAGAACCCCCCCCCCCCCACACACACACACACACACACACTCACACTCAGACAAACACACTCTCACAGACACACACACACACACACTTACAGACACACTCTCACAGACACACACACACACACACACACACACACTCTCTCAGACAGACAAACACACACGCTCACTGAGTGTATACCCCGCTGGGGCAGGGTCAGTCTGGTGTTGATTGGGAGGAGAAGGTAGACAGTGCCCCCTGCTGCAGAAAATGGATAACTGAATTTTCACTTCACATTCCGCCTTTACTTTGTTATTTATTTAATTGTGTTTATGTTTGTTTGTGTTTGTGATGTCACAGATCAGCAGCAGGTTTGATTTGGAGGCTGTGACCTTTAAGAAGTTGGTGAAGGGTCACGCCTACTCCGTTACAGCCCTCCGCCAGGTATATACACACACACACTACACACACACACACCACACACATTACACACACACACTACACTATTTTTTATTTTTTGCATCTCTTACTGATCTTGATTTAATTAATTTATTTCTTTTTTTATTCTTCTGATTTTCCTGTAGCACTTTGAAATTTCCTTGAAATGTAACGTGCATTACAAATAAAATGTATTATTGTTATTATTATGACTACACACACACACACAACACACACACATACTATACACACATTACACACACAATACACTTTGACTTCACACACACACACACACACACACACACAACAAACTCACAATCCATACACACACACTTCACACACACACACACACACACAAAATACACTACATCACAAATATAGACATTCAGTAACAACCAGTGTGCCAGTGTGTATATGTAGTGTGTTTGTGTGTGTGTGTATGGAGTGTATGTGTGTGTATGTACATATGTAGTGCCTGTGTGAGTGTATATATAGTGTGTGTGTGTGTGTGTGTGTGTGTGTGTGTGTGTGTGTGTGTGTAAAACACTGTTCCTCTTTGTTCCAGGTGGAGTTCCAGGGTCGAATGGAGAGACTGATCCGTATTCGGAACCCATGGGGTCAGGTGGAGTGGACAGGGGCCTGGAGTGATAAGTGAGTCCTGGTTCTGACCAGTGACCCACTGTGTCCCTGAGGCTCTGGGGTGATAACAGTAGTGACCCGCTATGTCCCTGGGGCTCTGGGGTGATAACAGTAGTGACCCGCTATGTCCCTGGGGCTCTGGGGTGATAACAGTAGTGACCCGCTATGTCCCTGGGGCTCTGGGGTGATAACAGTAGTGACCCGTTGTGTCCCTGAGGCTCTGGGGTGATAACAGTAGTGACCCGTTGTGTCCCTGAGGCTCTGGGGTGATAACAGTAGTGACCCGCTGTGTCCCTGGGGCTCTGGGGTGATAACAGTAGTGACCCACTGTGTCCCAGTGGCTCTGGGGTGATAACAGTAGTGACCCGCTATGTCCCTGGGGCTCTGGGGTGATAACAGTAGTGACCCGTTGTGTCCCTGAGGCTCTGGGGTGATAACAGTAGTGACCCGCTGTGTCCCTGGGGCTCTGGGGTGATAACAGTAGTGACCCGCTGAGTCCCAGTGGCTCTGGGGTGATAACAGTAGTGACCCGCTGTGTCCCAGTGGCTCTGGGGTGATAACAGTAGTGACCCGCTGAGTCCCTGGGGCTCTGGGGTGATAACAGTAGTGACCCGCTGTGTCCCTGGGGCTCTGGGGTGATAACAGTAGTGACCCGCTGTGTCCCAGTGGCTCTGGGGTGATAACAGTAGTGACCCGCTGAGTCCCTGGGGCTCTGGGGTGATAACAGTAGTGACCCGCTGTGTCCCTGGGGCTCTGGGGTGATAACAGTAGTGACCCACGGCGCTCTGTCTGTGTTCCCTCAGCTCGGCCGAGTGGGATGAGGTTGACCCGTCGGAGCGAGAGGAGCTGTGTCTGCAGATGGAGGACGGGGAGTTCTGGTGAGTCTGCTGGAGGAGTCGGTGTTGGTCTCTGTGAGACACTGAGTGTCCTCTGAGATGATGAGACTATGTCCTCCCCCTCTGTCCCCCGCAGGATGTCCTTTAGCGAGTTTCTGCGGCAGTTCTCGAGGCTGGAGATCTGTAACCTGACTCCGGACGCTCTGAGCGAGGACGCCATGAGCCACTGGAACACCATCACCTTCCACGGGTCCTGGAGGAGGGGCAGCACGGCCGGGGGCTGCAGGAACCATCCCAGTGAGGCATCACTCTCTCTCTCACACACACACACACACACACACACACCAACCCTCTGTAGCCCGTGTGTCAGCCTGAGGCAGGTTTGTGTGTGTCGTGACGTTGCTCTCTGCTCCTCAGACACATTCTGGATTAACCCTCAGTATAAGATCACTCTGCTGGAGGAGGACGATGATCCCGAGGATGAAGAGGTGGCCTGTAGTTTCCTGGTGGCTCTGATGCAGAAGGACAGAAGACGCCATCGCCGTCACGGTCAGGACATGCACACTATCGGCTTCGCCGTCTACGAGGTGAGATCAAGGACAGCACAACACAACGTATTATATACCGCCTGATTTACACCGCTCCTTAATCTTACACCTGGTTTAGACTTGGTTTAGATATGATTTAGAATAGGTTTAGAATAGAGTTAGACTGGGTTTAGACTGGGTTTAGACTGGGTTTAGACCTGGTTTAGACCTGGTTTAGACTGGGTTTAGACCGGGTTTAGATCAAGATTATAATGGATTTAGACTAGGTTGAGACCGGGATTATACTTGGTTCAGATTGGATTTAGGCTAGGTTTATCCCAGGTTTATACTGGGTTTAGCCTGGGTTTATCCCCGGTTTACATTAAATTTAGACCAGGTTTAGCCTGGGTTAAGCCCAGGTTTAGATTGGATATAGACCAGGTTTAGACCGGTTTATCCCAGTTAAAAATTGGATTTAGACCAGGTTTAGACTGATTTTAACCCCGGGTTAAATTGGATTTAGACCAGGTTTAGACCGGGTTTATCCCAAGTATAGATTGGATTTAGACTGGGTTTTTCCCAGGTTTATGTTGAATTTAGACCAGGTTAAGACTGGGTTTATTCCAGGTTTAGATTGGATTTTGATCAAGTTTAGACTGGGTTTATCCCAGGTTTAGACTGTGTTTAGCCCAGGTTTAAATAGAATTTAGACCAGGTTTAGACTGGGTTTAGACCATGTTTACCCCAGGTTTAGGCCACTGTGGTTTGTGTCTGTGCTGACGGCGGTGTGTTGTTGTCGTTGCAGATCCCAGAGGAGGTACTGACTTCACTTCAGTGTTAGAGCCATGAACAGGTCGCTGTGTTTCTCCGACCTCTTTACGGCTTCGTATTAAACTCTGACACATTTCACTGGGAGGGGGGCTGGTTCTGGGCTGAGTCCCGGGTCCGGTGTCGTCTGGTTTATGGTTCTGTTGTGTTTCTGGCTGTAGTTCCACGGCTGTCAGAACGTCCACCTGAAGAAGAATTTTTTCCTGAGCCACTCGTCCTGCGCTCGCTCCGAGACCTTCATCAACCTGCGGGAGGTGAGCAATCGGATTCGTCTGCCCCCCGGGGAGTACCTCATCGTGCCCTCCACCTTCGAACCGAGCAAGGAGGCCGACTTTGTCCTGAGGGTCTTCACAGAGAAGCTGTCTGAGACACAGTGAGTGTGTGTGTGCGGTGTGTGTGTCCTGTATGAGCTGTACAGTGGTGTTATTAATAAAGTAACAATTCTGAACTGCACAGGGAGCTGGACGATGAGATCTCTGCAGAGCTGGAGGATGAGGTGAGTGTGGTGCTGTGGGGGGTCAGCGCCGGGCCGGGGTCTTGGTTTAGTGTTTATTGTGTTGATGTGTTATTTTCAGGAGGAAATCACGGAGGACAGCATTGACGACTCCTTCAAGGCCATGTTCGCTCAGCTGGCCGGAGAGGTTAGAAACCTTCGTTTCTGTCGCGTAATTCCCCCATGTTTACCTCACTGGACCTTTCTAAATCACAAACTCCCTCTGAACTCCACTCTTTGGTTGTTTGACAGGACATGGAGATCTCAGTCCACGAGCTCAGGACCATCCTCAACAGAGTCCTGTCCCGCCGTAAGCCTCTCCTCTCCTTTCCTCTTCCTCTTTTCCTCCCCTCGTCCCTTGTTTCTTGATTCTTCATAGTTTATAGATAAATAGATTATAGCTTTAAAATAAATGTGTTGTTTCCTCAGACAAAGATCTGAAGACGGATGGTTTCAGCCTGGAGTCGTGCAGAACGATGGTGAACCTCATGGACGTATCCTTCCTCTTTAGATCACTGTCCACACTTGAGTCCGCGGGCCACGGGTAAAACTCACCTTCCTCTTCTTCTTAACTCCCTCGCTCTCAGAAAGACGGCAGCGCTCGTCTGGGATTGGTCGAGTTCCAGATCCTGTGGAATAAAATCAGGAAGTGGCTGGTGAGTGTGAGGAGGTCAGCCTTAGTGCCCCTCTGCTGGATCCGTACGGACAGGGTTCACGTGCAGCAGCTTCACGGCTTTAACACACGGAGACGTGGCTGATCCGGCCGTCGATTTAAGCATTGAGCGGTTGTTAATTAACTTTGGATAAAAAATATTCCTCTTCTGAAAATGCCCTGCTCTTCTGTTCCGCTCGGTTCTGCTGGAGCCCCGCTGAGTTTAACAGAACCGATCCAGGCGGGGTGGGGGGCAGGTGGGGATTAGTCCATTTCTGACGTTCTGCCCGTGTCTCCCGCAGGTGATCTACAGGCAGTTTGACCTGGACAAGTCGGGGACCATGAGCTCGTACGAGATGCGGCTGGCTCTGGAATCCGCAGGTAAAGCTCCTGCAGTCATTCACTATCCACTGTGACCTGAGATTAAACCTACAGCCCCTTCAGCACGCTCCCGAACAGCTGAGGGTTTAACAAGGACACGTCAGATAACTTCACTTAGGCTTTAGAGCAGGACCCGGGAGAGTCCTCATCCTTTTACACTGTGGAGCAGCTGAGACTTCAGTTAACCATCTGTGTGTGTGTCTTTCTCTCTCTCTCTCTCTCTCTCTCTCTCTCACACACACACACACACACACACACACACACACTCACACACACACGAGTGCACTAGGGGCAGTGGAGACAGTGCTGTTTCTTCACAGCGTTCCCCGGTCCCTGGCTCTGAGCCTCAGTAACGACTGTGCTTTTGTCCGTTTCCTTTTTTTCTCAGGTTTCAAACTCAACAATCAGCTGAACCAGGTGCTCGTGGCCCGATACGCAGACAACGAAGCCATCGATTTCGACAATTTCATCTGCTGCCTGGTGAAACTGGAGGCAATGTTCAGTACGTCTCTGCACAGCTTCAGCACCACAGCATCGGTTCACAATCAGAGAGAGAGAGATGAACGAGAGAGAGAGATGAACGAGAGAGAGAGATGAATGAGAGAGAGATGAACGAGAGAGAGAGAGACAGAGGAGAGAGAGAGAGAGAGATGAGCGAGAGAGAGACACAGAGAGAGAGAGACACAGAGAGAGAGAGAGAGAGACAGAGGAGAGAGAGACAGAGAGAGAGAGAGAGACAGAGGAGAGAGAGAGAACAGAGAGAGAGATGAACAAGAGAGAGATGAACAAGAGAGAGAGACAGAGGAGAGAGAGAGAGATGAACAAGAGAGAGAGTCTTTTTTTTTACTTTTTAGGGTCCTTTATTAATAACAAGTGGGGACACTCAATAGTCAAAACTCAGCCCCAGATTCTTCATGCACTTATAAAAATTAAAATCAATAAGAATCCTTGGTCTCACCAGTCGATAAAAACCCTTACGACCTCGCTGTCAGTGTCCTGCTCGACCTTGTTTTTCTGACTGCTGTAAACGGCCAGTTTCGCCCGACCAAGGATACAATTCAACAAATGGCCCTTCTTTTTGTTTTTAAAACCCAGGATAAAAGTGTGCACAGTAAAAATCACATTAAAAGCCATAAAAACTGTTTGTAAAAACTCAAAAAAGGGGACGTAGCCTAAAACATCTCATAAAAGCGTGATAGTTTCCCTCTGAGTGCAGAAAGGACACTGGAGCTACCTCAGGGTTTAAAACAGAGATTAAAGAGTTAACAGGTAAAACCCCATGTAAAACCCTCCACTGGAGGGTCAGCAGCTCTTTTGGTTAACGGTGGTTTGTACAACGCTCTCCACTCAGGCTTCACATCATCACTGAGAGACAGCACCTCCCTCCACGGCGTGTCCACCCTCCCATTCAGTCTCTTTATTCAGAGCTTTCACAGAGGCTTTCTCTGTACAGCAGCTTCCCGGAGGAGGCACTGTCCAACTTCATGCAGGACTCCCCTCTGCACTCCGGCAGGGGCCCCTCGCAGTCCTCCAGGACAGGGGCCAGGATGAGGGCAGGGAAGGGGTTGTCCTCCACTGTTCGCTTGTGAATGTCAGCAGGATCAGTAAAGAGATGCCCTGATTCTGATCGCACAGCGTGTGTGTACCGCTTCTGTCCATTTCTACGCTCGAGACCAAAGAAGAACTTAGAAGGAGCATCCAGTTCATTCACGCACTGAAAGCGTGAGCGGACCAGCGCCCCCTGTGCTGTTATACCCAATAAATCAGCCAGATCTCCTAGAGGCTAGATCTCCTGTGGTCTCCGCAAGACCCTGGAGCCCCACTATTCCAAACAGACTGCACCACTGAAAAGGGCTCCACCGTGGCCGACACGTCCCCGGCAGACACCCAAACAGAAGTTACAGCTGAAAAGGGCTCCACCACGGCCGACGCAGCCCCCGCAGACACCACCAACAGCTGACCCTGCTGATGGCGACATAGTGTTGTTCACAAACACTGAGTACACAAAACCGTCAACACCATAACATTTCAGCTCCTCCATTCAGCACCATGTAACCCACTCTCCTAAAGGACACCAAGTGTTTAATCAGGGGGCGACTTACAGGTTAAAGGGATCTTCTCGATCGGGGAGACGAGCTTCTCACAGCGGGAAAGCTCCTGAGCGATCTGTTCATCCTTAATGAAGGGAGGGACGTTGGACAGAAAAATCCTTTTAGACGGGGTGCTCAGGGGCAGCACAGGTGTGAACTGGTCGTTTATAACCACTCCTCTTTCCACCAAATCAACCACGAACTGCTCACTTCTCAAAAACAAGAAGCGAGCGAGTCTTTTGGAGCGAGTATTTACTCAACCACTAAGAGCCAAAAGTAAAGAAGCTAAGTACATGAATATTAAAGTATTTATAAATATATATTACAGCACGGGACCTGACAGCATACGGCCTCCTGAACAGAGCTGTGTGTGTGTGTGAGAGAGAGAGAGAGAGAGAGAGAGAGAGAGAATCAAGGAGAGTCTAAAACACTTAACGAGGCTGAGAATAGTGACAGAGAAACACCAGACTTCGCTCAGTGACGACTGTCTAATGCTCTACGACTGAAACTAGGACCTGGGACTCAGAGTCTGAATTAACCCTAACCCTAGCATTTTACATTCAGCTTTATTCAGGTTTAAACACATTAAAAAGCAACAGTTTAAATGCATTACTTTCCGTTTGAGTCTGAGGTTGATTCTTTCAGCAGGAGAGGGGTGTGTTTCTGAGTGTGTGTGGATCGTCAGACTTGATTTTAGATGAAAATGAACCCTGCTGTGATTGCTCTGTTAGTTCAGTCCATTAGAGTCCGTGTGAACGCTCGCTCACGAACCCTGGTGCGGACGAAGAAGCGGAGCGGGACCCTCTGAGCAGGAGAGTCTCGGGCTGTTTCTGCTCGAACTCTGGTGCGGTTTGTTGAAGTGTGAACACAATATGAACCAAAGGCTTCTAAAGGAACCACACCCAAGGTTTCGAGTCCGAAGATGTGACCACAATCTTTCAGCGAACCACAGTGAACCGAGGACAGACTCCTAACGTCTCTCTGTAGTGGAGTGGGTTCAGACGGGGGAGGACTCTGATGGTTTTCACTCCTTTATCCATTTTATCACCTCTCTGTGTTTTGGTAAATGCTGCTGCTCCGGGTGAACACACTCAACCCCGAACAGTGCATTAATCCCAGCTGACGACTCCTGCAAAGTAAACGTCACGTGTGCGTCACGTGTCACTTGTTTATTCACGTTGCTGCAGTTGTAAAAGGCTCAGTGTGAACTCAAACTAAACCAGGACTAAAGTGTAACAATGTGTCATTTTCTTGTTTGGTCCGGAACTGAGCTACAGTCGGAACGCATCCTTAGACCCTTCCTCCTGACGGAGCAGTGCCACTGAGGCCTTTCACTTCACTCAGGGACGTTTATGACCACATTCTTTGATGTTAATCACGTTTAATGTGACATAGTTTCTGTTCGTTCGGTTCCTACTTTGAGGCTATTTTTTTAATTGCAATAATAAACTTAAAAGGAAACGAAAGGAAAACTCTGCTCCTGACAACTGTAAACTCACTCTTTGTAATGAGGCAAGTTTCTTTAAAGAACGTCTTTAAGTTAAAAGGGCTTTACACAGTCAAAACATTCATTAACATTCATTTAGAGCACACTGTAGGGGGCGTCAGTCCTTCACAGGGTGACACACATTCACTCACACACTCACACCTACGGACACTTTGAGTCTCTAATCCACCTACCAATGTGAATTTTTAGAGTGTGGGAGGAAACCGGAGCACCCAGAGGAAACCCACGCAGAGAACGAGAGAACACACCACACTCCTCACAGACAGTCACCCGGAGGAAACCCACGCAGACACAGAGAGAACACACCACACTCCTCACAGACAGTCACCCGGAGGAAACCCACGCAGACACAGAGAGAACACACCACACTCCTCACAGACAGTCACCCGGAGGAAACCCACGCAGACACAGAGAGAACACACCACACTCCTCACAGACAGTCACCCGGAGGAAACCCACGCAGACACAGGGAGAACATACCACACGTCTCACAGACAGTCACCCGGAGGAAACCCACGCAGACACAGAGAGAACACACCACACTCCTCACAGACAGTCACCCGGAGGAAACCCACGCAGACACAGGGAGAACATACCACACGTCTCACAGACAGTCACCTGGAGGAAACCCAGGACCCTGGAGCTGTGACAGAGACACCACCTGCTGCTCCACTGTGACGCCCAATAAAAAACATAAAGGCATTTAAAAGTTAAAACCAGTGCAATGAAAGAAAATTGAAGTTACAGAATTGAAAGTGAGGAGTGTTTTACACCAAGCTGTAGCTGCTCACACAGGAGTGTGTTTTCATTCTTAATGTAACGGGGAAAAGGGGCTCTCCACTCAACACAAGGTTTAAGTGTGTTGGTGCTGGTTGTAATGTTGTGGCCGGTCCATGCTGTAACCGGGTGTCTCTGGTTTCAGGGTCTTTTCGGGAGTTGGACGCTGAGGGGACGGGAGACGTAGAGATGAACATCACTCAGGTACAACTCACTGGAGTCATGCTCCGCTCACTTCTCTCCTCTCTTCTGATGTGTGTGTGTGTTTGTGTGTATTAGTGGCTGTATCTGATGATGTGCGGTTGTGGTGTGTAGTGGTTCTAACCCTCTCTCTCTCACTGTGTGTGTGTGTGTGTGTGTGTGTTTTAGTGGCTGTATCTGACGATGTGCGGTTGAGGGGCTGCGCTGGAAGAGTCAAGTTCTGAACAAGTGCCTGAGCTGAAGCTTCTGCCTCCGGATGACCTGCTGTAGCTCCTCCCACAGCATTTAGCTCCACCCACCATGGCCTTCCTCACTCAGTTTGAAAGTTGTGTTTAAGTTTTTTAATATAATATTAATGTTTTTTCAGGGACCTCCATCCTAACTCCGCCTGCTTTATGTGAGGGTGTGGTTTGGGAGGGAGATGGGGGTGTGGTTTTAAGGGGAGGGTTTGGGAGAGAGATGAGGGTGTGGTTTTAAGGGGAGGGTCCAGGGGGTGTGGTTTGGGGGAGAGACGTTTGCATGTTGTATAACAGCTGCTCACTGAACTCAGCTTGAGGACACACTGCAGCTCTGTGTGGATCTGTAATGACTCTGTAATAACACCCTGCTGTGAATGACTAATAAACTACTGAACTCCAGCGGCTGGTGTCGGTTCTGTTCAGGTTGTGGAGCTCGACCCAAAAGCAAATACAACACACTGCATTTTTTTTAACAGTTTTATTACAGCAGTGTTTCCCCAGCGACAGATTGCAGTGTGAACCAGAACCAACACACACAAACACACACACACACACACACACACACACACACACACACAAGGCTAAACAAATCTCTGAGCGATAGCTAACAGTTTGGAGTGGTCCCCCTCCAGGCGGCGCAGGTGAGTGGGAATAGGCGCTTTGATCCTGGTTCCGGTCGGGTTCCCGTTGTCTTCCAACAGAACCACGTTGTTGGAGTCGAACCGCGGCGTCATTCGTTCTCCGGGCATTTTCTGTCCCACGATCAGGGCTTTCTTCTTCTGTCCTTTGATGGCCAGCAGGACGGTGTCCCCCATCTTGCCCACTCCGTTCTTGGTGTAGACGTGGATGACTTTGGGGGGCCGGTGGTAGGGGGTGTTCCCCAGAGGGCTGTTGTCCACCACCCTCACTCGGGTCAGCTTCTGTACGGCCGGCGCCGCCGCGGACACGCTGAGGAACAAGGACAAGTTTCGGATCAGAACCGCTCAGATTTAACACACATTCCTATTTCCCTCCGCGAGACGGGACCTCACCTGAACGTCCGGCTGCAGGCGACTGCGCAGACAGCAATCCGGGGAAAACTGCTCAGAGGAGAGGCCATATCCTCCTGCACAGAACCACACACACACACACACAGTCAAAAACATAGTCTCATAAATAAACACACACACACACACACAACACCAGCACCAAATATAGAGGGCACATTTAATACCACACAAACACACAACACAAATACCAAGTATACAGAGGGCACCTTTAATGCCACACACACGCACGCACACCCAACACCAGCACCAAGTATACAGAGAGCACCTTTAATAACACACACACACACCCAGTATACAGATGGCACCTTTAATGCCACATGCACGCACACGCAAGACCAGCATCAAATATACAGAGGGCACCTTTAATACCATACACACACACACCCTACACCAGCACCAAGTATAAAGAGGGCATCTTTAATAACACACACACACACACAGTATACAGACGGCACCTTTAATGCCACACACACACCAGCACCAAGGATACAGTTGGCAACCACACACTATACAGAGTAATACACATATACACAACCCAATACACACTCTATACACACTCACACTACAGAGAAACAAAAACACACACACACACAGTTAAACACAGATAAATAAGTAAATAAAAACCCGTAATTACAGAATAAAAGCTCCTCGCAGCGCGCTTCGTCCTTTACTCAGCTCGAGCCGAGCCACGTGACTACAGCGCAGACGTGGTTTCAAAATAAAAGTTTAACCGGAAACGCGTTAAATTAACCGAGAATACTTTTGGTGTCAAAAATCAATAAAAAAAGTTAAATCAAAATTAATAAAATATTATTGTGAAGAGACTGTGTCTTCACTCACTGAAGAAACCCGTGTAAGGTTCATTCAAAGTCCCTTTATTCTCACCACACAGCGAAGTGAGATCAGTGTTAAAAGTCAGGAGTTGATTTGGTGAAATGTGAATAAATTAATCCAGGAGCGTCTCAGTAAATTAGAATATCATCAAAAAGCTCATTCATTTCAGGAATTAAATTCAGAAATTGAAACTCGTATAGATTCATTACATTACTTTAATGTTGATGATAAAGTCTTGAACAATTTTAATAATTCATTTTAATACAGAAACGTTCTACTGAAAAGTGTGTACAGGACATGCACTCAATACTTGGTCTGGGCTCCATTTCACGAATCACTGCATCAGTGCGGCGCGGCGTGGAGGCGATCTGTGGCACAGAGGTGGTATGGAAGCCCAGTTTGGTTTGATAGCAGCCTTCATTGGGTCTGGTGTCTCATCTTCCTCTTGACGATACCCCAGAGGTCCTCTATGGGGTTGAGGTCTGGGGAGTCGCCGGTGAATCAAACACCGTGATCCTGTGGATATTAAACCAGGTAGTGGTGCTTTTGGAAGCGTGGACAGGTGCCATACTCCTTCTGGAAAATGAAATCTTCGCTGCGTTGACTTTGGACTGTGATCTAACACAGTGGACCACACCACCACCGACCGTGGAAACTTCACACTAGACTCCAGCAGCTTGGACTGTGCCTCTCCACTCTTCCTCCAGACTCTGGGCCTCGATTTACAAATGAAATGCAACATTTACTTTCATCTAAAAACAAGACTTTGGACACTGAGCCACAGTCCAGTCCTTTTCTCCTCGGCCCAGGACGGACTCTCCTGGTGTTGTCTCTGGGTCAGGAGCGGCTCGTGCGACAGTTGTGGCCCGTGTCTTGGACACGTCTGTGTGTGGTGGCTCTTAAAGCACTGACTCCAGCAGACTTCACTCCGACTGCTCCGTCCTGCCTCCCCTCTCTGTGTGAACCGGAAAACTCTTCCCCTCCGACAGGGGAGTGGACCTCTCGGTTGCAGGGTCTGGATCCCTGCTCAGGTTAGGGCTGTACAGGAATAAACCCCCAAACGGAACCCCGTCCCCTGCGCTCTGGCTTCACACTCGGGACCCACCACTTTGTTCTGCATTATTTTATTTATTTAAATTATTTGGTGCAAAATAAACTTGGCCTAAAAGTGTGTGTGTGTGTGGTATTTGATGTGGAGTGTGTGAGGGAGAGTGTGTGTGGTATTTGATGTGGAGTGTGTGAGGGAGAGTGTGTGTGGTATTTGATGTGGAGTGTGTGAGGGGAGAGTGTGTGTGTGTGTGTGTGTGTGTGTGATATGTAATGTGGAGTGTATGAGGGGAGTGTGTGTGTGTGTGATATGTGATGTGAAGTGTATGAGGGGAGTGTGTGTGTGTGTGATATGTGATGTGGAGTGTATGAGGGGTGTGTGTGTGTGTGAGGAGTGTGATGAAGAGTGTGTAGTGTGTGTGGTATGTGATGTGGAGTGTGTGTGTGTGTGGTATGTGATGTGGAGTGTATGAGGGGAGTGTGTGTGTGTGTGTGTGGTATTTGATGTGGAGTGTGTGAGGGAGAGTGTGTGTGGTATTTGATGTGGAGTGTGTGAGGGGAGAGTGTGTGGTATGTGATGAGGAGTGTGTGAGGAGAGAGTGTGTGTGGTATGTGATGTGGAGTGTATGAGGGGTGTGTGTATGTGTGGTATGTGATGTGGAGTGTATGAGGGGAGTGTGTGTGTGTGTGTGTGGTATGTGATGTAGAGTGTATGAGGGGAGTGTGTGTGTGTGTGTGTGGTATGTGATGTGGAGTGTATGAGGAGTGTGTGTGTGTGTGTGTGGTATTTGATGTGGAGTGTGTGAGGGAGAGTGTGTGGTATGTGATGAGGAGTGTGTGAGGAGAGAGTGTGTGTGTGTGTGTGTGGTATGTGATGTGGAGTGTATGAGGAGTGTGTGTGTGTGTGTGTGGTATTTGATGTGGAGTGTGTGAGGAGAGAGTGTGTGTGTGTGTGTGTGGTATGTGATGTGGAGTGTATGAGGGGAGTGTGTGTGTGTGTGGTATGTGATGTGGAGTGTGTGAGGAGTGTGTGTGTGTGTGTGTGTGGTATGTGATGTGGAGTGTATGAGGAGTGTGTGTGTGTGTGTGGTATTTGATGTGGAGTGTGTGAGGAGAGAGTGTGTGTGTGTGTGTGTGGTATGTGATGTGGAGTGTATGAGGGGAGTGTGTGTGTGTGTGGTATGTGATGTGGAGTGTGTGAGGAGTGTGTGTGTGTGTGTGTGTGTGGTATGTGATGTGGAGTGTATGAGGGGAGTGTGTGTGTGTGTGGTATGTGATGTGGAGTGTGTGAGGAGTGTGTGTGTGTGTGTGTGTGGTATGTGATGTGGAGTGTATGAGGGGAGTGTGTGTGTGTGTGGTATGTGATGTGGAGTGTGTGAGGAGTGTGTGTGTGTGTGTGTGTGGTATGTGATGTGGAGTGTATGAGGGGAGTGTGTGTGTGTGTGGTATGTGATGTGGAGTGTGTGAGGAGTGTGTGTGTGTGTGTGTGTGGTATGTGATGTGGAGTGTATGAGGGGAGTGTGTGTGTGTGTGGTATGTGATGTGGAGTGTGTGAGGAGTGTGTGTGTGTGTGTGTGTGGTATGTGATGTGGAGTGTATGAGGGGAGTGTGTGTGTGTGTGTGTGAAATGTGATGAAGAGTGTGTAGTGTGTGAAGGAGAGTTGTAAGGAGAAGTATTAAATAAGTCACTTTTACAGAAACACAGCCGAGCCCCTGACTCTCAGCGGCGCAGGGACAAAGGCTCTTCTGGGCGAGTGACGTTAGAGCTGTGTCAGTTACACACACACACACACACACACACAGAGGGAGAGCGAGAGAGAGAGAGAGAGAGAGAGAGCGCGGTGTGTGGTGGAGAGAGCAGGCCGAGCTCGGGGTCTGTCTGACGGCGTTTATTGTGGAGTTCGGCGGCGCTGTGCTGTTTGGGACCGGGCCCTGACCGCGCTCCTGACCCGGAGCAGAGACAGGTAAAGTCGGCTCTGTGTTCGGGCGTTGTGTGCGGGTTTAGGGTGGTTCAGGCTGACGCTAAAGTGGTCTTTTACTTTTTGGAATGTTCCATTCCACCTTAAAAATACTGCTCCGCCCTGACTGCTGAACTATTTAAGGTGGAGCGGAGAATTCCAAACCACAGAAGCCAGTTTAGGTTGTTTTATCTGCTGTGTTTTCGGGCCGACCAGCCGCCAGCGCTTTCTGGGCCCCAGCTGCTGACCTGGGCGGGCGAAGCGGGCCGAACCCGTGGGAAGAACCGCTCACTACACCGCGGACCGAGGGCATAGAGCGGTACAGTTTCTGCTGTCCGGTTCGGCGCAGTTAGTCGGCGGTTCGGGTCCGCCGGGTTTAAAGCCGGTTCAGGGCAGTTGGGCTGGGGTGGTTCGGGTCGGCTGGGCTCGGGTCAGTTGTTGTAGAAGTTCCTCGCTGTTTCAGCCGGTGACTTGCTAACGGCTATATTTAGCCTCCTCTGGCTCAGCTAATGTTAGCCTCCGGACTGTCAGAGACACCGAGGAGCCAAAGCATTACAACCACCTCCTGTCTCTCCACTCGCTGTCCACACTCACAGCTCTACTGTCCTCTCCGGTCACTCTGTAGTTCTATACTGCAGTCCACCTGTTGCTCTGCATACTTTGTTACCCCCCTTCCCCCCTGTTCCTCAGCGCTCAGGACCCCCACAGAGCAGGTGTGATGTGGTGGTGGATCATTCTCAGTGCTGCAGTGACACTGACGTGGTGGTGGTGTGTTAGTGTGTGTTGTGCTGGTGTAGAGTGGATCAGACACAGCAGTGCTGCTGGAGTTTTTAAACCCCTCAGTGTCTGGACCGAGAACAGTCCACCGACCGAAAACATCCAGCCGACAGCGTCCTGTGTCACTGATGAAGGACTAGAGGACGAGCGACACACACTGTGCAGCGACAGATGAGCTACTGTCTCTGACTCTACATCTACAAGGTGGACCAACGAGGGAGGAGTGTCTCACAGAGTGGACAGAGAGTGATGTTCTTCCAGGACAGGGGTCAGTGACGGTCTCAGAATTCAGGGCCCATCTCCTTCCTCTGTTTCCTTCCTCTCTTCGTTCCTCTGACCCAGGCCCAAGGCTGTTCCTTTACAGAAATCAGGAACGGGTGCTGAGAGAACTGATGACAGCGCGAGGTCCGTGCTGGGTCTGTCCTGCGTATTCCGTTGTCTCTGATGCCCCCTGGTGTTGTGGGGGTCCACGCTGGGTCTGTCCTGGGTACTCTGTTTTCTCGGAGGATCCGATTTGTTTTTATCCTCAGTAGAGTTCCCAATACAGCTCAGTCTGAGACACTGGATGCTGTTCTGCTCCAGTTGACTCGAGTGGTCTAACCAGTGATATGGAAGTCTGGGCTCTGTCAGTCTCTGTGTCTCTGGGACGGCAGGGGTCAGCGTCTCTTTGTCTCTTGGATGGCGAGGGTCAGTGTCTCTGGGACGGCGAGGGTCAGTGTCTCTGGGACGGCGAGGGTCAGTGTCTCTGGGACGGCGAGGGTCAGTGTCTCTGGGATGGCGAGGGTCAGTGTCTCTGGGACGGCAGGGGTCAGTGTCTCTGTGTCTCTGGAACGGGGGGGTCTGCGTCTCTGGGCCGGGGGGGTCAGTGTCTCTGGGACGGCGGGGGTTGGTGTCTCTGGGACGGCGGGGGTCGGTGTCTCTGGGACGGCGGGGGTCGGTGTCTCTGGGACGGTGTCACTGACCCCCGTGTCTCTGGGACGGCGAGGGTCAGTGTCTCTGGGACGGTGGGGGTCGGTGTCTCTGGGACGGTGTCACTGACCCCCGTGTCTCTGGGATGGCGAGGGTCAGTGTCTCTGGGACGGCGAGGGTCAGTGTCTCTGGGACGGCGAGGGTCAGTGTCTCTGGGACGGCGAGGGTCAGTGTCTCTGGGTCGGCGGGGGTCAGTGTCTCTGGGACGGCGGGGGTCGGTGTCTCTGGGACGGTGTCACTGACCCCCGTGTCTCTGGGACGGCGAGGGTCAGTGTCTCTGGGACGGTGGGGGTCGGTGTCTCTGGGACGGTGTCACTGACCCCCGTGTCTCTGGGACGGCGAGGGTCAGTGTCTGGGACGGCGGGGGTCGGTGTCTCTGGGACGGCGGGGGTCGGTGTCTCTGGGACGGCGGGGGTCGGTGTCTCTGGGACGGCGGGGGTCGGCGCTTCTGGGACGGCGGGGGTCGGCGTCTCTGGGACGGCGGGGGTCGGCGTCTCTGGGACGGCGGGGGTCGGCGTCTCTGGGACGGCGGGGGTCAGTGTCTCTGGGACGGTGGGGGTCGGTGTCTCTGGGACGGTGTCACTGACCCCCGTGTCTCTGGGACGGCGAGGGTCAGTGTCTGGGACGGCGGGGGTCGGTGTCTCTGGGACGGCGGGGGTCGGTGTCTCTGGGACGGCGGGGGTCGGTGTCTCTGGGACGGCGGGGGTCGGTGTCTCTGGGACGGCGGGGGTCGGCGCTTCTGGGACGGCGGGGGTCGGCGTCTCTGGGACGGCGGGGGTCGGCGTCTCTGGGACGGCGGGGGTCGGCGTCTCTGGGACGGCGGGGGTCGGCGTCTCTGGGACGGCGGGGGTCGGCGTCTCTGGGACGTCGGGGGTCGGCGTCTCTGGGACGTCGGGGGTCGGCGTCTCTGGGACGGCGAGGGTCTGTGGTCGGTGTCTCTGGGACGGCGAGGGTCTGTGGTCAGTGTCTCTGGGACGGCGGGGGTCGGTGTCTCTGTGTCTCTGGGACTGCGAGGGTCAGAACGCTCAGACTGAGAAGTGCTGGGTAAACATCAGTGGAACCTGAAACTCCAGCTCTTGTTCCTCATTTGGATAATCACCATAAAGTCTGCTGCCCGTGCGACCTGTCGACTCCAAACCTTTATCTCCATCAACAGACTTCCTTGACATGTGAAATCCTGTAGGAGAGAGAACGGAGCCACTCGGAATTCCTGATCAATCGGTTCCTGTGCGTCGCTGGGGTCCTTAGGCCCTGAGGCCCCTTCCAGCCCCTTCTCTTTACTCTGATGCAGTTCCTCTGTCGCCAAAAGCAGTGAAGCTCAGAGCTGCTACTGAGAGAGAGTTCTAGAAATGTGTGAAATAAATGAAGATTTACTCACAGCCCTCTCTCTTTATTTAACCCTTGTTTAATTCAGAAAGTCAGTAAATGTATGTCCCTCCTAATGCTTCCACTGTGAACTGTCACTGTGCTGTGTTCAATAAAATGTAGTTTTGCATGAGTTACTCCTGTGGAGTTCAGAAGTAAAGACGTGTGTGTGTGTGTGTGTCACAGTTGAATATTCTCATCTACAAAAGGGAGCATATCAGAGAAGTTCATTTAAAAAGTTCGTTAGTAATCCTCATGTTTGTGTAGAGAGTGCTGCCAAAAGGTTTACAAAACATAACAAAACCTCTGTGTCAGTCAAGTCTGTAGACCAATCAGGGCAGAGTTATGGTGATATGCACCAAAGGAGGCGGGGCAAACCCAGACCCATACTTCAGCAGAGTGGTATTGGTATTAACTCATTAATGTCTGATGTTGTGACATCCCTAGTGCAAACCTCTCTAATCATTTATTAATTTCCCTTCAAAAAACACAAGGAAATACTTGGATTTTATACAAAGGCGACATTCTTTCTGTTTCCAGACAACAGACCCAGAGGGACCCCAGTGCGTCTGCGCAGTGAGGAAGAGAGTGTGTGTGTATGTGTGTGAGAGTGAGAGAGTGAGTGTAATACAGTATGGGGACTCCTGGCTCCGGACGGAAACGAGCTCCGATTAAGGACCGCTTCTCAGCTGAGGATGAGGCCCTGAGCAGCATCGCCCGAGAGGTGAGTGTGTCCCTGGTCCTGTCTCTGCAGTGTGTTATTCAGTGAAGTTCTGTCCCCTCACAGACCAAGCACAGCACACAGTGACCCCGGCCTGTGTTGACACTGATGTAGATGGAGCTGGTGGTGCAGATGCTGCAGGTAGTGCAGACGTGTTTCCACTCTGCTGCATGCGCTGTGCGAGGTGCTGAGATGTAGATTGACAGGTTCTTCCGGTCTGAGCGCTGTTTCTCTTGGGGCTTGTCTTTCACAAAAGCAGATTTAAACTCTCATATGAAACTAAACTTAAGTAGGAAAGGACTTCCCTCGACTCCTGAGCAGAACCAGAACCAAAACGAGAACCGGTTCAGGGCTCTGCCGAGAAGATTTATCTCCAATGTGGACGCAGTGATTGAGATTACAGCAGGACGGGGACCTGAAGGCTGCAGTAAGAGGAGTGTCAGGGTCTGTTCAGGTTGGGGAAATATACCAATTAGGGCTGTGCCATGTCGTATTGTGTTGTATTGATGAATAGCAGATTAACGTTAATAACAGTGAGTAACAGAGATTAACATCAGTAACGGGGGAGTGACTGAGTAACGTTGGTAACAAAGAGTAACAGTTTAACATTAGCAACTGTGAGTAACAGAGTACCATTAGTAATTGTGAGCAATATTACTATCAGTGAGTAATACTACTAAATGTGAGTGACGGAGTATAGTTAGTAACTGCGAATAACATTAGTATCCGTGAGTAGTATTAGTGACTGCGAGTAACATAAGTAACCGAGTAACATTGGTAATGATCAGTAATGTTAGTAACTGTGAACAACATCACAGTTGATGAGTAATATTAGTAACTGAGCAAACACCACTATTGATGAGTAATGTTAGTAACTGAGCAACACCACTATTGATGAGTAATGTTAGTAACTGAGCAACACCACTATTGATGAGTAATGTTAGTAACTGAGCAACACCACTATTGATGAGTAATGTTAGTAACTGAGCAAACACCACTATTGATGAGTAATGTTAGTAACTGCGAGTAACATTGGTAGTGTGAGTGATGTTAGTAACTGTGAGCAACATTAGTATCAATGAGTAATGTCAGTAACTGAGCGACGATGGTATCGATGAACAATGTTACTGTGAGCAACATTAGTATTGTTACTAACCGAGTAACATTAGTATTGTGAGCAATGTTAGTGACTGTGAATAACATTAATGTCAGTGAGTAATGTTAGTAACTGTGAGCAATATTGATTTTGATTGTATTGACACACACACACACAAAACACCTGGATTTACCCTCACATGAATGTACACACACACATGCAAAAACACACAACACATGAAATTACACCCCCTGCACACACACATATATATGTGAATTTACATTCAAGTATACATGAATTTACACACATACATAACACCTGAATTCTCACACACACACACACACAAAGCATTCAGCTACACTGCTCCAAAGACTGTTAATACTGTCAGACCCCAGACTCACCCCAGAGAGAGAGCACACACACACACACACTGTAACAGCTGGCCCCCTATCAGTCCTCAGCTGCTCTCCCACCTGTTCAATTTTCTCATTTTGGCATTCAGAGTGCTCACTAGTGCCCTCTGGGTGCTCACGAGCGCCCTCTGTGTATTCACGAGCGCCCTCTGTGTGTTCACGAGCGCCCTCTGTGTGTTCACGAGCGCCCTCTGTGTGTTCACGAGCGCCCTCTGTGTGTTCACGAGCGCCCTCTGTGCGTTCACTAGCGCCCTCTGTGCGTTCACGAGAGCCCTCTGTTAGTTAATTAGTGTTTATTTCGGTTTTCAAAATGAATACAGTATGGGAAAAAAAATAATATAATAATTGCCAAAAAGAAGACAACAATAATGGTAACAAATATTAAATGATTATAAATGACAGTCAAAGTATTTGGTCATTCTTTGGTTTTATAAATGCTTACCACCTTATTTTTTAACATTTTTAAAACTTGCCAAGTGAGCTACACATTTTTAGTTCCTTATCAAAACTGTTCCACAAATTAACCCCTTATTGGTCTCATCTATTTTTTTATATTTGTCCTTGCTCTTGATTTTGTAAACAAACCTGTTCCCCTCAGTTCATATCTCCTCTCTTTAATTTCAAACAAACTTCTGAACACAGTTGGGAAGTAAACTGTATTGTGCTTTGTACATTATTTGTGGAATATTAAAGTTAATTAGAGCACTGAATTTTAAAGCCTGTAAATTAATGAATAGGTTGTTGGTTCGTTCATAAAAATCCTTTCGATTTACAATTCTTATAGCTTTCTTTTGTAGCATGATAATTGGTTTAGTTATGGTTTTATGTGTGTTTCCCCGTACCTCCACACAGTAGGTCATGTATGGAACTATGAACGAACAGTATATAAAGTGATTTCTCATTCAGAACATTTTTAATTTGATAAAATACTGCAATTATTTTAGAGATTTGTTTTTGCATCATTTATATGTGGTTTCCAACCAAATTTATGATCAATTATCACACCCAGAAATTTGTTTTCATACACTTTATTTCTATATCCACTCTATTGATCATAAGTTTGATTTCATTTTTCATTTGTCTATTTCCAAAAATTATAAACTTTGTTTTATTTAAATTCAGTGATAACTTGTTGATATCAAACCATTTCTTTAATACTTCCAATCCTCTTTCCACTGCATTCATAAGCAGCTCCAAACTTTATCCAGAGCAATATAAATGTGTGTCATCAGCAAATAAATACAATTTACATATAACAGAAATGATTTAGGTCCTATCACTGAACCTTGTGGGATCCCACACGTGACCTTCAGAAGTTTTGATTTTCTTATTTATTTGTACATATTGATATCTGCCACAAAAGTAACTCTTGAGCCATGAATGTGCTACTCCTCTAATACCATAGCCCTCCAGTTGTTTCATTAATAGGTCATGAACAATTGTATCAAATGCTTTTTTTAAAGTCTATTAACACCCCCACAGTATATTCCTTTTTGTCTATTGCAGTAGATATCTCTTCTATCAGTTGCATCACTGCCATTGACGTGGACCTATTTGGTCTGAATCAGTACTGTTCAACACTGTCATTTTTGTTTTTCTATGAACTCATCGAGCCTTTGAACAAACAATTTTTGAGAATTGTGAGAATTGCAAAGAAACAATGACTTTTGCTGTTTTCATTTTATTTGGTAATATGCCGGTTCTGAAGGACTGATTGCAGATGTTTATCCATGCATTCTGTAATATTTATGACATCAGGTTCAGTCCAATCAGTGGACCTTTTGTTTTTACATTTTTTATTTACAATATCCAATATTTCTTTTTCATCCGTACTTCTAACAAAGATGGAATTAGAATTTTTAGGAACATTATTCATATACACACCATCTTTATTTCTTGGCTCCACAATCTTCTTTTCTAAATTAAATCCAACATTTACAAAATAGTCATTAAATCCATTAGTAATTTCTGTTATTTATGACTGCATTATCTAATTTTACAAAGTTATTTGGAATTTCTGCTGTTCCAAAACCCGTTTTAATAAAGCTATTCAGCACGTTCCATGTACCATATACTTCTATACTTCTCCAGTAACTTCTGATAATATTCCTTTTTGCTAAATCTCACACACGTATTGATTTATTTTTCTGTCTTATATATATTTGTTTTCAGCTTCTTTATTTCTTTGTTTTAGGAATATTTTATATAGCGTTTGTTAGTCATGCGTTTGCTAGTCCCTTGGCAATCCATGGTTTGTCTTCAAAGGTATGTCTTCTTGAAAGCTTTTTAAAAGGACAGTTTCATTCATATAACTCAGCTAATATGGACAAAAAAGACTCATATGCTTTGTTTGTGTCCTTTTCATAAACCTCAGCTCAGTCCCACTTCAGAGCAGCGATAGCTTCTGGTGATCTAGGTCTTTTCACTTTAAAAACGATTGTCCTATGTTCATTTTGTAAATTAACAACATTTGAAAAACGCAAAAACAAGAAGATAATCACTTATGTCATTTCTGAGCGATCCACCTACTACTGCACTCTCAGTTCTGTTTGTAAATATGTTGCCAATCAATGTAGCAGTGTCCATGGTTGTTCTAGTTGGTTTTATAATTACAGGAAATAGGTTGTTGGTGTACATTGTACAGATTAAATCTCTTGTTGTTCTATGTCCATTTGGGTTTAACAAATCAATATTAAAATCACCACATACAACTGATACCTTTCTGTCATTCAGTTTATCAATCATCCAGCCGCTTTGTCATTGAATGTTTCAGTGCACGTTCCTGGGGGTCTGTGTACACGACTGATTAATATGTTTTTAGAATGTTTTACATTCATTTCTATAGTTACACATTCCATTATGTAGCATTTAACATAGTTTTAATCAAACTCCACCTCTTCTTTTATTGTTCCTATTTATATTAAATAGCTCATATCCATCCAGTTCTACACCTGAGACTTTCTTTATTGAGCCACGTCTCAGACACCGCAATGACGTTAAACTTTTAGAATTTACTCAAATACTCTTTGATTTTAGGGAAGAGTCTATTGAGGCTTCTACTGTTAAAATGTGTTATTGATAACGCACCCTCCACATTCACATTATTATTAAACTGTTCTTTTGAGTAAGACTCACAGTTAGAGTAGATGTTACTGTAGAAGTGTATTACAGCATAAATATATTTTCTGAACTCATATGTTTTATATTCTGTGTGGTCAAATGTGTTATTATTGTCTATGAATTCATCATCTTTGAATAATCCTTGTTGGAATCTACCATTTGATTGAGTCTAGTTCCTGTAAAATACTCACAACCCGTGTTCCTCAACTCTATAATCATCAACATCTCCAAGAATACTGCAGTACATCATGACGAGCGTGCAGGGTTTTATAATTGCTTATTTGAATGGACTTAAGTCTCTCAGTTCTCTTATCATAATTACGTTGGCTTCTTCTGGTGTTCCATTCAAGCGAATCATGACTTTACAGTTCCTGGTCCATGTTGATTGTACTTTTTTTTGTAGTTGTTTTTGAGGTTGCATGCTTGCCTTGAGATTTCTGTATTTTTTTGTATACTCCTGTCCCCTCCCCTTTGCCTGCGTGAGTAGCTCAGTGTTTTGTTTCCTATTCACAAAATGAACTGTAATGGCAGGCTTGGTTTTGCTACTTTTAATATTTATATTTTTGACTTGCCATTCAAGTGTTTTCAGTTCCTCCGTCGATACGTCCTCTCCTTCTTTGCGCTCCGCTGTACTGGCGTATGATCTATGTGTGGTCTCTAATCCACTCATGATTAAGTCTTCCATCATACTGTAATGTTCAAGGTCATCAGTTCTGTATTTTCAGGTCCAGCAATTATTCTATCTTTTTCTTTAACAAGGATCTTAAGTTGTTTAACTTCCTCCATTAAATCAAGCAGCTTCGTCTGCTACTTAAACACTTTGCTTAATTCTTCTGACATGAAGTTCAGAGATGTTCTGATCTCCTCCAACTCCTCCTCTGATGCATTAACTTTCTTTGGTGGCATTTTGTCCAGTTGTTTTTTTTTCTTGTGATAATGTTAATTAGAGCAGCGTAGTGAGCGAAGCGGCCTAGAAACACAACGCAGCGCAGCTCAGTACAGCTCGGAGGAGTTGGACTAATGTCTGATTAGTGTCTGATTAGTGTCTGATTAAAGCCTGATATGCTGGTGCTGTGTTTTCCAGGCTGAGGCGCGGCTGGCGGCGAAGCGAGCGGCGAGGGCGGAGGCTCGTGATATCCGGATGCGGGAGTTGGAGCGGCAGCAGAAAGAGGTAATAAACATCTCCTCTTCTCCAGAGTTCCCCTCGGCTCTGCGCGGCCTCTCGGGATCTCCAGGTCGGTCTGAGACAGACTGGTTCTGGTGCTCCGGGTCGGGCGGAGACGGAGAGGAGAACCTGCTCTGGACAGAAACCCGGGCCTGAGCAAGAGAGCGGCTGATCGTCTCAGACGTGATGGACTTTGCTCTCTGTCTCGTTGCGTGAGTCAGGGCTGTTTCTGAACTGTTGATTAAGACAGTGGTCAGAGACAAAGCTGGTGTGAGGTGCTCTGCATGGGCAGCTGCTCCCTGATTTAAACCGTATGAAGCAGACGATCAGGAAAAGCTCAGAGAGGTGGAGTGTTCCCCGTGTGCTCCTCACAGTTAAAAGACACTGTTTACTTTCTCTTTGCAAATGAAAAGTAACATCATCGTCTGTGGCGACAGCACACAAGGTTTTAAAGTGTCTCTCAGTGATATCACAGGGTTTTTCTTGTCATTCTGCTCTGAGATTATTTTAAGGTGAAGGTTTGGGAGTGTGTGAGTGGAACAGCTGAAGAATTTACAGCTGGGAACTTCTCGAAAGAGCCGTTGACCCGTAATCCCAGAGGGTGCGGCCGGAGGAGTGTGGAGTCTAAAAATAGATTTATCTTACAAGATAGGAACAGAAAGTGTTCTGTAGCGTCGCTGCCGCGTGATCCCAGTGTTCTCTGCGTGATGATAGTGCTGTGTAATGGCTCTGTGATGATGGTTCTGTTGGGTCTGAAAACGGCTCTGTGATGATGGTTCTGTTGGGTCTGAAAACGGCTCTGTGATGCTGATTTTCTTGGGTCTGAAAACGGTACTGTGATGATGGTTCTGTTGGGTCTGAAAACAGCGCTGTGACGATGGTTCTGCTGGGTCTGAAAACGGTGCTGTGATGCTGGTTCTGCTGGGTCTGAAAACGGTGCTGTGATGCTGGTTCTGCTGGGTCTGAAAACGGCACTGTGATGATGGTTCTGCTGGGTCTAATAACAGTGCTGTGATGCTGTTTCTGTTGGGTCTGATAACGTCGCTGTGATGATGGTTCTGTTGGGTCTGATAACAGCTCTGTGATGCTGATTTTCTTGGGTCTGAAAACGGCTCTGTGATGATGGTTCCGTTGGGTCTGAAAACGGTGCTGTGATGATGGTTCTGCTGGGTCTGATAACGTCGCTGTGATGATGGTTCTGTTGGGTCTGATAACGTCGCTGTGATGATGGTTCTGTTGGGTCTGATAACAGCTCTGTGATGCTGATTTTCTTGGGTCTGAAAACGGCTCTGTGATGATGGTTCCGTTGGGTCTGAAAACGGTGCTGTGATGATGGTTCGGTTGGGTCTGATAACGTCTCTGTGATGATGGTTCTGTTGGGTCTGATAACAGCTCTGTGATGCTGATTTTCTTGGGTATGGAAACGGTGCTGTGATGATGGTTCCGTTGGGTCTGATAACGTCGCTGTGATGATGGTTCCGTTGGGTCTGATAACGGCGCTGTGCTGATGGTTCTGTTGGGTCTGATAACGTCGCTGTGATGATGGTTCCGTTGGGTCTGATAACGGCGCTGTGATGATGGTTCTGTTGGGTCTGATAACGGCGCTGTGATGATGGTTCTGTTGGGTCTGATAACGGCGCTGTAATGATGGTTCTGTTGGGTCTGATAACGGCGCTGTGCTGATGGTTCTGTTGGGTCTGATAACGTCGCTGTGACGCTGGTGGCTGGAGATAGTAAAGTGAGTGAGATCTGAGTAAGACGTGTACAGAAGTGTGTGCAGTGTCTGATAGTAACCCTTCTCTGTCTGATCTAACGAGACTCCGCCTGCTCTCCGCCCCCAGCTCCCGCACCACGCCCCCTCCAGCAGGAAGTGGGGGCAGATTCAGCAGTGGATGGTAGGAAGCCTCTCAGATGTGTTTAAACACGCATGGATTTTTCCCTTGAGTCAGCATCTGAATGTTTGTTGTGTTCAGAGCACCTGTGTGTGTGTGTGTGTGTGTGTGTGTGTGTGTGTGTGTTTGTTACCCCTACTCAGTGTGTATAACTCCAGTGTAGTGTGTTTCTTTAACCGTTTTACAGAAATGTGTGGCAAAATCTTGCTTGAATTTTTGCGTGTTTTTGTTGCTTTTTATTTTGTAAATACAATGCAGTAAATGCAGCTTAACACAAAACTACCTAAAATAATTATTAAAAATTATAGAGAGAAATGGCTATAGGCCCAAGCTGAATGTTTTAAACACAATAATGAGACCATATCAAATTTATTTGCAGGAAGCTTTTTGAAAGAAATGAAAATGAGAAGAGTTCAGTGCAGTGTCAGTTATGAGCTTTAACAGGCTCCAGGTGAAATCAGCGCGGCGCTGGGGGCAGGTCACGGCGGCTCTCTGCGCTTGTAGCAGTCGGAGAACGAGGGGCGGCGCTGTGGTAAACAGTGTGAAGAACAGCCACGTTTTCCTTCAGAGTGTTTTCTTCTGTTTTGTCACGCGTACAGAACTTGCTTAATTTCTCTATTTTTGCCCCTGGCTTGGTCTCAGCTGTTTTTCTCGTTTTCGCTTTGTCCTTTTTATAATGAAATCCAGATTCCTCACGTCTGTCTCTAGCCTTTGTTTACGTCCAGTTTCTCAACACTCACCCGTCCACCCGCCGCTCCCGTACAGACGTAATCCACTACGGGGTGTGTGTGTGTGTGGAGCACGTCGTATTCTTCTACAACACAAATCAGTTACATTGGGGCATATTTATGAAAACTGTGAAACACTATGTAATTCACACAAACACTTTAGAATTTCAGTTCTGAATAAATTCCTTAATTACATCGTGAATTATTCGCCGTCGTGTGATGCACCGCCTCTCGCTTCATGTACCACTAGTGATATCACAGTTTGAGGACCACTGCTCTAACGGAGTGTGTGTCTGTGTGTGTTACTCCCACTGAGTGTGTGTAATGCCAATGGAGTGTGTTTCTCTAATGGAGTGTGTGTTTGTTACTCCCACTGAGTGTGTGTAACGCCAATGGAGTGTGTTTCTCTAAAGGAGTGTGTGTCTGTGTGTGTGTTACTCCCACTGAGTTTGTGTAATGCCAATGGAGTGTGTTTCTCTAATGGAGTGTGTGTCTGTGTGTGTGTTACTCCCACTGAGTGTGTGTAACGCCAATGGAGTGTGTTTCTCTAATGGAGTGTGTGTCTGTGTGAGTGTTACTTCCACTGAGTGTGTGTAACGCCAATGGAGTGTGTTTCTCTAATGGAGTGTGTGTCTGTGTGAGTGTTACTTCCACTGAGTGTGTGTAACGCCAATGGAGTGTGTTTCTCTAATGGAGTGTGTGTCTGTGTGTGTGTTACTCCCACTGAGTGTGTGTAATGCCAATGGAGTGTGTTTCTCTAATGGAGTGTGTGTCTGTGTGAGTGTTACTTCCACTGAGTGTGTGTAACGCCAATGGAGTGTGTTTCTCTAATGGAGTGTGTGTCTGTGTGAGTGTTACTTCCACTGAGTGTGTGTAACGCCAATGGAGTGTGTTTCTCTAATGGAGTGTGTGTCTGTGTGTGTGTTACTCCCACTGAGTGTGTGTAACGCCAATGGAGTGTGTTTCTCTAATGGAGTGTGTGTCTGTGTGAGTGTTACTTCCACTGAGTGTGTGTAACGCCAATGGAGTGTGTTTCTCTAATGGAGTGTGTGTCTGTGTGAGTGTTACTTCCACTGAGTGTGTGTAACGCCAATGGAGTGTGTTTCTCTAATGGAGTGTGTGTCTGTGTGTGTGTTACTCCCACTGAGTGTGTGTAATGCCAATGGAGTGTGTTTCTCTAATGGAGTGTGTGTCTGTGTGTGTGTTACTCCCACTGAGTGTGTGTAACGCCAATGGAGTGTGTTTCTCTAATGGAGTGTGTGTCTGTGTGTGTGTTACTCCCACTGAGTGTGTGTAATGCCAATGGAGTGTGTTTCTCTAATGGAGTGTGTGTTACTCCCACTGAGTTTGTGTAATGCCAATGGAGTGTGTTATTCTAAAGGAGTGTGTGTCTGTGTGTGTGTTACTCCCACTGAGTGTGTGTAATGCCAATGGAGTGTGTTTCTCTAATGGAGTGTGTGTTTGTTACTCCCACTGAGTGTGTGTAATGCCAATGGAGTGTGTTTCTCTAATGGAGTGTGTGTTTGTTACTCCCACTGAGTGTGTGTAATGCTAATGGAGTGTGTTTCTCTAATGGAGTGTGTGTTACTCCCACTGAGTTTGTGTAATGCCAATGGAGTGTGTTATTCTAAAGGAGTGTGTGTCTGTGTGTGTGTTACTCCCACTGAGTGTGTGTAATGCCAATGGAGCGTGTTATTCTAATGGAGTGTGTGTCTGTGTGTGTGTTACTCCCACTGAGTGTGTGTAACGCCAATGGAGTGTGTTTCTCTAATGGAGTGTGTGTCTGTGTGAGTGTTACTTCCACTGAGTGTGTGTAACGCCAATGGAGTGTGTTTCTCTAATGGAGTGTGTGTCTGTGTGTGTGTTACTCCCACTGAGTGTGTGTAATGCCAATGGAGTGTGTTTCTCTAATGGAGTGTGTGTCTGTGTGTGTGTTACTCCCACTGAGTGTGTGTAACGCCAATGGAGTGTGTTTCTCTAATGGAGTGTGTGTCTGTGTGTGTGTTACTCCCACTGAGTGTGTGTAACGCCAATGGAGTGTGTTTCTCTAATGGAGTGTGTGTCTGTGTGTGTGTTACTCCCACTGAGTGTGTGTAATGCCAATGGAGTGTGTTTCTCTAATGGAGTGTGTGTTACTCCCACTGAGTTTGTGTAATGCCAATGGAGTGTGTTATTCTAAAGGAGTGTGTGTCTGTGTGTGTGTTACTCCCACTGAGTGTGTGTAATGCCAATGGAGTGTGTTTCTCTAATGGAGTGTGTGTTTGTTACTCCCACTGAGTGTGTGTAATGCTAATGGAGTGTGTTTCTCTAATGGAGTGTGTGTTACTCCCACTGAGTTTGTGTAATGCCAATGGAGTGTGTTATTCTAAAGGAGTGTGTGTCTGTGTGTGTGTTACTCCCACTGAGTGTGTGTAATGCCAATGGAGCGTGTTATTCTAATGGAGTGTGTGTCTGTGTGTGTGTTACTCCCACTGAGTGTGTGTAACGCCAATGGAGTGTGTTTCTCTAATGGAGTGTGTGTCTGTGTGAGTGTTACTTCCACTGAGTGTGTGTAACGCCAATGGAGTGTGTTTCTCTAATGGAGTGTGTGTCTGTGTGTGTGTTACTCCCACTGAGTGTGTGTAATGCCAATGGAGTGTGTTTCTCTAATGGAGTGTGTGTCTGTGTGTGTGTTACTCCCACTGAGTGTGTGTAACGCCAATGGAGTGTGTTTCTCTAATGGAGTGTGTGTCTGTGTGTGTGTTACTCCCACTGAGTGTGTGTAATGCCAATGGAGTGTGTTTCTCTAATGGAGTGTGTGTTACTCCCACTGAGTTTGTGTAATGCCAATGGAGTGTGTTATTCTAAAGGAGTGTGTGTCTGTGTGTGTGTTACTCCCACTGAGTGTGTGTAATGCCAATGGAGTGTGTTTCTCTAATGGAGTGTGTGTTTGTTACTCCCACTGAGTGTGTGTAATGCCAATGGAGTGTGTTTCTCTAATGGAGTGTGTGTTTGTTACTCCCACTGAGTGTGTGTAATGCTAATGGAGTGTGTTTCTCTAATGGAGTGTGTGTTACTCCCACTGAGTTTGTGTAATGCCAATGGAGTGTGTTATTCTAAAGGAGTGTGTGTCTGTGTGTGTGTTACTCCCACTGAGTGTGTGTAATGCCAATGGAGTGTGTTTCTCTAATGGAGTGTGTGTCTGTGTGTGTGTTACTCCCACTGAGTGTGTGTAACGCCAATGGAGTGTGTTTCTCTAATGGAGTGTGTGTCTGTGTGTGTGTTACTCCCACTGAGTGTGTGTAATGCCAATGGAGTGTGTTTCTCTAATGGAGTGTGTGTTACTCCCACTGAGTTTGTGTAATGCCAATGGAGTGTGTTATTCTAAAGGAGTGTGTGTCTGTGTGTGTGTTACTCCCACTGAGTGTGTGTAATGCCAATGGAGTGTGTTTCTCTAATGGAGTGTGTGTTTGTTACTCCCACTGAGTGTGTGTAATGCCAATGGAGTGTGTTTCTCTAATGGAGTGTGTGTTTGTTACTCCCACTGAGTGTGTGTAATGCTAATGGAGTGTGTTTCTCTAATGGAGTGTGTGTTACTCCCACTGAGTTTGTGTAATGCCAATGGAGTGTGTTATTCTAAAGGAGTGTGTGTCTGTGTGTGTGTTACTCCCACTGAGTGTGTGTAATGCCAATGGAGCGTGTTACTCTAATGGAGTGTGTGTCTGTGTGTGTTACTCCCCTCCTGCCATAACCTCGCCCAGAGCCGTATCGAGGGAGAGTGTCGCCAATAGACGTCTAAAAAGCTCGGGGGTCACGTGACCCATACAGGCTTCAGTTTAAATGCAGAGTCGGAGAGAAACTGCACATTTTTGGTCATTAGTCTTCAATAAATGCATTGATTTACAATATTTCTACATCGACCTGTGTGTGTGTTACATATCTGTGCTATTGCAGCTATTTCAGGATTAACAACAGATAAAATATGAGAATAATGATCAAACACCGGCACCGATTTTAAACGTTTTATTAAAAAGGAACAAGGGAAAACCCAGGGTGAGACTCGAGGTGTTTGTTTACTGTTTAAAAATAAGATCCCTTTCTCCATCATCACAAAACAACTCTGTTCCTTACTGCTGTGTAACTTTAGCTTAGATTCTGTTACAAAATTAATCCTCATTTTACCTTCTCCTCTCACACCTCTACAACTCGCCCAGTTACAGTTAACACACTCTCCCCTCGTCTGCCTCCTACCCCACCCTGCCTCTATAACCCCGCCCTGCCTCTATAACCCCACCCTGGCCTGCCTGTAACCCCACCCTGCTCCTATAAACCAACCCTGGTCTGCCTCTAACCCCACCCTGCTCCTATAACCCCACCCTGGCCTGCCTCTAACCCCACCCTGCTCCTATAAACCAACCCTGGTCTGCCTCTATAACCCTAACTCTGGTCTGCCTCTAACCCCTCCCTGCCTCTATAATCCTAACCCCACCCTGGTCTGCCTCTATAACCCTAACCTTGGTCTGCCTCTAACACCACTCTGCTCCTATAAACCAACCCTGGTCTGCCTCTAACCCCACCCTGCTCCTATAAACCAACCCTGGTCTGCCTCTAACCCCACCCTGCTCCTATAAACCAACCCTGGTCTGCCTCTAACCCTGCCTTCCCCACAAACCACACCCTCAAATCTATAATAAAGGCCCTGTGTTAAATTAAATCAACATCAGTGTAAAATTACTCCTCTGTGAAAAGCCTCGTGTTTATCTCTGTCCACGTCTGTCCTCCTCTGTCCTCGTCTCCTCAGGCCGACTCGGAGAAGGCCCGGCACAGCCATCGATCCAAAAGCCACAGTCGGCGGGTTGGTATCAGCAGTTCCTCAGGTCTTAGCAGATGTCTTCTGTCCTCTCCGTGGCCTGACTGTTTCCTCTTCTTTCCTTAGAAAGGTCTGGAGGACGACGCAGTGTCGATTCGCAGCAGTGGGAGTTACAGGGTGTGTGTGACCCATGGGTTTGGGTACTGTGTGTGTGTGTCACTATGTGTGTTTCCTCTCTATGCCTCTGTAAGGAGTTTTAATTGAAGTGAAAATGAGTGAACACTCACACACACTCAGTAAAACAAACACACGCACAGTGAAACACACAAACACACAGTGAAACACTCACAAACACACAGTGAAACACTCACAAACACACAGTGAAACACTCACAAACACACAGTGAAACAAACAAACACAAACACACAGTGAAACACACAAACACACAGTGAAACACACAAACACACAGTGAAACACTCACAAACACACAGTGAAACACTTACACACACACACAGTGAAACAAACAAACACAAACACACAGTGAAACACTCACAAACACACAGTGAAACACACACACACAGTGAAACAAACAAACACACAGTGAAACAAACAAACACACAGTGAAACACACACACACAGTGAAACAAACAAACACACAGTGAAACAAACAAACACACAGTGAAACACTCACAAACACACAGTGAAACACTTACACACACACACAGTGAAACAAACAAACACAAACACACAGTGAAACACTCACAAACACACAGTGAAACAAACACACAGTGAAACACTCACAAACACACACACCGTGAAACACGCCCACACAGTGAAACAATCACACACACACACAAACACACACAGTGAAACACTCTCTCACACACACAGTGAAACACTCTCTCTCTCACACACACATTGAGACACTCTCTGTCACACACACACACAGTGAAACACTCTCTCTCTCACACACACACACACACAGTGAAACACTCTCTCTCACACACACAGTGAAACACTCTCTCTCTCACACACACAGTGAAACACTCTCTCTCTCACACACACAGTGAAACACTCTCTCTCTCACACACACAGTGAAACACTCTCTCACCCACACACACAGTGAAACACTCTCTCACTCACACACACACACACACACACACACAGTGAAACACTCTCACACACACACACACACACACACACACACAGAGTGAAGGTCTGAGGCAGTAGTTGACTCAGTAGGGAGTGGTTGAGGCTGCGCTCTGCAGGAGGAGGAGCAGCTGCAGATGAGGTTCAGTTGGTTTATAAAACGCTGTGTAGAGGAAGCCCCGCCCCTTGTGTAATTTAAGGTGGACTGTGAATTAGGACGCACGCTACCTTAAACTCTGCTGAATTTCTGCCCTGTTTTTGTGAATGTGTAAATTGCTTAACTCTTACTTTTCTTTCCGTTTTTATTGTGAAGTCCTCTTCCTCACTGCTACTCGGTGACTCCCGGACGCCCAGCCGGGCGAGTGTGTCCAGGAGGAAGGACCTGGTGGTGCGTCTCTGCTCGCTTTTCTCTCTTCTGTCTTCTCTGTGAGGTTTACACCTCTGTGTGTGTCTCTAATGCATTGGACATGTCCCGCAACTAACAACAAACCGCTTAGTGTTGATCTGTGGAGAACAACTAGCTGCCGTCCAACTACTGTCCAATTACTGTCCAACTTTAGTCAAACTACAGTCCAACTACTGTTCAACTGCAGTCCAACTACCATCCAATTACTGTCCAACTTTAGTCAAACTACAGTCCAACTACTGTCCAATTACTGTCCAACTGTAGTCAAACTACTGTTCAACTGCAGTCCAACTACCGTCCAATTACTGTCCAACTGTAGTCAAACTACAGTCCAACTACTGTTCAACTGCAGTCCAACTACCGTCCAATTACTGTCCAACTTTAGTCAAACAACAGTCCAACTACTGTTCAGCTGCAGTCCATCTACCGTTAAATTGTAATCTAACTACCGTCCAACTGCAGTCTAACTACCGTCCAAGTTAAAGTAACTCTGCACTGATGATTAAAGTTTCAGCGAGAAGCTTGTCTCGATCTGGACTCGGTTTAAAAGGAAGTAGTGAATTCTGTGAAAGATAAATGTGAATCTTGCCCTGATTTATTCCTGATTTTATACGTGTGGTTATTTAACAAAACATTTCTTATTTAAATAAAACACAACTGAACATAGACAAACCTTCAGAACAATTTCAGAATCGTTTTAGAGCCCTGACCGGTCCAGAGGCAGAAGCCGGAGTGTTTGGGCCGGTCCTGGGCCGGTTCTGGACCGGCTGTTGTGCTGTGAGTGTCTCTCGATCCCTGGCGCCGAGGGGGATGTTCAGCCGGAACCAGGACACAGGATATTTTTAGGCGTATGTTTGAGGCTGATCCGACTCTGAGAGGAAGGAGAAGTGGAAGTGGAGCGGGTCCCTGTGGATTTTACTTTGGGCCTGAAGAGCTGCGTCTGCGCAGAAACTCACTCCATCCCCTGGCCGCGCTCTGAACGTTATTGATTTGATCGGACGATTCTGAATGTTATTGATTTTATTTGACCGGACTGTTCTGAACGTTTTTGATGTGATCAGACATTATTGATTTGATTAGATGGTTCAGAACGTTATTGATTTGATCGGACTGTTTTGAACGTTATTGATTTTATTTGATCGGACGGGTCTGAATGTTATTGATTTGATCTGACTGTTCAGAACGTTATTGATTTGACTTGATTGGATGGTTCAGAACATTATTGATTTGATCGGACTGTTTTGAACGTTATTGATTAGATTTGATCGGACGTTTCTGAATGTTATTGATTTGATTTGATCGGACGTTTCTGAATGTTATTGATTTGATCGGACGGTTCTGAATGTTATCGATTTGATTTGATCGGACTGTTTTGAACGTTTTTTATTTGATCGGACGTTTCTGAATGTTATTGATTTGATTTGACTGTTCAGAACATTATTGATTTGATCGGACTGTTTTGAACGTTATCGATTTGATTTGATCGGACTGTTTTGAACATTTTTTATTTGATCAGACATTTCTGAATGTTATTGATTTGATTTGACTGTTCAGAACTTTATTGATTTGACTTGATTGGATGGTTCAGAACGTTATTGATTTGATCGGACTGTTTTGAACGTTTTTTATTTGATCGGACGTTTCTGAATGTTATTGATTTGACTTGATTGGATGGTTCAGAACGTTACTGATTTGTTCAAACTGTTCTGAACATTAATGATTTGCTTTGATCGGATGGTTCTGAACGTCTCTCTCTGAGTCCTAACCCTGACCGTGTCTGATCTGAGGCGGTTCTTTGTCTCTGCTCTGTCCCACTGTCCTCTATGGAACGATGGGGACTGTGTTGGACACACTCCAGACTCCACAGCTGAACACATTTACATGTCTGTGTCTGTAACCCTCTCCTGCCTATAGGTTACTGTGCCGTGCGCATGTCTGCGTGTGCCGCGTGGTCTAGGATGCACTGGTGAAGTGGACATAACTGCATGCAGTGTGTGGATCTCAATGTGTGTGAGATATCTGGGTCATTCCTGCTCCTGTTCTCTTTCAGTCTGACGGCCTCAGCTCTAGCGCCACACTGAGGAGCTCGCGCTCCACCGTACGTATCGTCTTTACTGAAGTGGTCATTCACTTCCCGGAGATGAGTGTGAAATATTTTCAGAATGCTTTTATTTTCACTGAAACAAACTGTTCCACCGTCCGATTGTATTTAACACCCTTCTGCTGTCCCCTGTCTCCGTCTCCTGTCTCTGTCCCCAGTGACTTTCCCCTGTCTCTGTCCCCAGTGACTTTCCCCTGTCTCTGTCCCCAGTGACTTTCCCCTGTCTCTGTCCCCAGTGACTTTCCCCTGTCTCTGTCCCCAGTGACTTTCCCCTGTCTCTGTCCCCAGTGACTTTCCCCTGTCTCTGTCCCCAGTGACTTTCCCCTGTCTCTGTCCCCAGTGACTTTCCCCTGTCTCTGTCCCCAGTGACTTTCCCCTGTCTCTGTCCCCAGTGACTTTCCCCTGTCTCTGTCCCCAGTGACTTTCCCCTGTCTCTGTCCCCAGTGACTTTCCCCTGTCTCTGTCCCTGTCTCTGTCCCCAGTGCCTTTAACCTGTCTCCTCCCCCAGTGACTTTCCCCTGTCTCTGTCCCCTGTCTCCGCCCCATCTCTCTGTCCCCAGTGACTTTCTCCTGTCTCTGTCCCCAGTGACTTTCTCCTGTCTCTGTCCCCAGTGACTTTCTCCTGTCTCTGTCCCCTGTGACTTTCTCCTGTCTCTGTCCCCTGTGACTTTCTCCTGTCTCTGTCCCCAGTGACTTTCCTCTGTCTCCGTCCTCTCTCTCTGTCCCCAGTGACTTTCCCCTGTCTCCGCCCCCTGTCTCTGTCCCCGTTTCCGTCCCCAGTGACTTTCCCCTGTCTCCGTCCCCTCTCTCTGTCCCCGTCTCCATCCCCAGTGACTTTCCCCTGTCTCTGTCTCCTTCCCCTGTGGTGGTTGTGGGTTTTGGACGGTTCCTGTGTCTCTGTCGCTAAGTGTGAATCCTCTGCTGTTTTTCAGAGCTCTCTGTGTAATGACCTCCACGTGAAGCCTGTGTCCTGTAGCTCCAGGAAGGGCCTGCTGGTCAGTGCCTGACCGTCATCCTCAGAGTCACTGCTTTACGCACCGCCTCGTGTTGTGTCTAGTTTTCTGTCCTAGATACGTCTCGTAATCGGCATGTGGTTCTGGTTCTGTGGTAGTGGTGTTATTAACCCTAATGTACCCGGGATTTATTTACCAACTCGGAGCGACACAGGGGCAAGCTCAGCACTGACGGCTGAACTCGGATCAGGCCGAGAACCGCCGGGAGGAGGGTGGAACCTCGGCTCTGAGAGAAGGCGAGTGTTGGGTTAAACGCGGGGGTGAAACAGGAGCCTGGCCGCAGTGTCACCATGAGCACGCTCCCAACTCCAGAACTTTAGCAGCAAACAGCGGCTCTGCTACAACTCTAATCCTGACCCTTAATCCTGACCCTAACCCTAGTCCTAGCCCTGAGCCTGGAGGTGAAACGAGTGTGTAGTGCATGTATCTGCTGAACTCAGGAGTTGTGGATGATGTCTCTGTTCAGCGCAGTGCTCTCCCTCAGATTAACCTTCGCCGTGTCCCAGAATAACTCTGTGTTTCAGAAAAGGTGACGCACCGTGTGGCGCATGTTCACAGCACTGAACCGAGCCAGAGGAACTTGTACCTTTTATTTAAGTTTACATCTGTGAACAATATTTTGAGGTAATCCACGATGAATCCACAGGGAATCTATAGGTAGAGTCCTCTTCCCCTGTCTCTGGCCCCCTTCCTCTTCCCTTCTTCCTGGTCCCCTTCCCCTTCCTCTTCCCCTTCTTCTTCCCCTATCCCGGTCTCTCTCCCTGGGCGTGGGTGTCCATTCTGGCGCTGTTCACTGACTCTGTGTGTCCTCTCTGTAGACCGGACTGTACCACGACCAGAAGAACTACAGCAGTCTAAAGAACTCCAAACCTCCACCTCCTTCCTCCTCCTCTGTCTCTAGCTACCAGCCCCGGGTTTGTCTTCACTTCTGTCTCCTGTCCGTGTGTGTGTCTCTCGAGATTGAGAAATCACACTTTGTATAAAACTGTGACTGGGATTAGCCTCAATGTTTTTACTTTGATTCTATTTCAGTCACAAAACAATCATCTGTCTGTGTGTGTGTGTCTGTCTGTCTGTGTTGTGTGTGTGTCTGTCGTGTGTCTGTCTGTGTGTGTGTGTCTGTCTGTTGTGTGTCTGTCTGTGTGTGTTGTGTGTGTTTTTCTCTCTGTTTAACCCTCTCATATACCTGCTCCCACAGGCCACTCCCACCCCTTCCTCCTCGGGCCTGGTGCGCAGCTACAGTTTGGTCAGTGGTCAGTTGTGATTTTGCATGAAGCCTGTTGTGTTTTTGCTGAGAACTCAGCGCCGTGCTGTGGGTTTAACACTCTGAAGATCACAGTGACACTAACAGTGCAGTGTGTGTGGGTGAGTGGGTGCATGAGAGAGTGCATGCATGCTTGTGTGTGTGTGTGTGAGTGAGAGCGTGATTGTGTGTGTGTGTGTTTTCTTGAGTGTGTGTGTGTGTGAGTGCGTACGTGAGTGTGTGTGTGTGAGTGCGTACGTGAGTGTGTGTGTGAGAGTGCGTGCGTGAGTATGTGTTAATGTGTGCGTGAGTGCGTGCAGGAGTGTGTGAGTGTGAGTGCGTGCGTGAGTATGTGTTAATGTGTGCGTGAGTGCGTGCAGGAGTGTGTGTGTGTGCTGTGAAAGAACTTGGAGGAGCTGATTGACTGAAAATGGAAAGCTCTGTTCTGTTTTTTATTCACACTGTTGCACTGTGTATCCGCCCCCGATCCCTGACTGTGGTAATCCGCGTGTGCCGAGTGTAACTCTAAACGCTGCTCGCTGTTTAAAGGCTGTGTGAATCGTTGCTGAATGCAGCTCTTCCACTTTGTGTCTCCAGGCCTCCATCGGTGACGATGGTCTCTACGGCTCCTTCAGCTCCAGAGCTGTAAGTGTTCGCTGTTGTCCAGAACAGGGTGTGTGTGTGTGTGTGATGTCAGTCTTGTATAACACAGCACTGTGGGATTTGAATGAGGTTCTTGTTTCTGCAGCCCTCTGAGTGCAGCTGGTACTCGTCTGGTCCCAGCTCCACACGCAGCAGCCCTGTGGTAAGAGCTTTACACCCTACGCCCCCCCTCTGTCTGACCACAGCATGCAGTGCACATTCACCCCAACACCCGCCCCGACCCCCAACACCCAACATCTGTCCCCCAACACCCGCCCAACACCTAAGACACGCCTTGATCCCAACACCTGCCCAACACCCACCCTGAAACCCAACACCTAACCTGTCCCTGACTCCCCAACACTCACTTGAACTCCAGCACCTGCCTCAACCCCTTAACACGCAACACCCACCCCAGCCCCCAACACCGGCCCAACACGATACAACACCCGCCTCGACCCCCAACACCCAACATCTGTCCCCCAACACCCAACACCCAACACCCGCCCATCACCCATCCTGACCCCAGCACTCGGCCAACACCCACCCAACAGCTAACACCCGCCCTAACCCCCAACACCTGCCCAACACCCACACATCACCCACCCTGACCCCCAACACCTAGCAACCGCCCAACACCCAACATCTGCCCTGACACCAGCACCCGCCCATCACCCATCCAACACCCAACATCTGCCCCCCAACACCCGCCCTGAGCTCCAACACCCAAAAACACCCGCCGGACTCCAACACCCAGTGTTTTCAGGGCAGTGGGGCTGTGCTTGAACAGGAATTATTGCCTGCAGTGAGGAGGTTTGAGACATGATTTGCGTTTGAAACGTGTCTGTGGAGGTGTTTATACACACTGTGCGAGTCTGTGCACGGCTGTGTGTGAGAGTTGAACGCTGCCTCGGCTTTTTGCACGTGCGAGAGAGTGTGGAGCTTCATGCTGTTTCTGAGTAAGTCTCTGCTCTGATTGAGAACTGTTTACAGAGACATTGAGCAGCTGAACTGTTTGATGAAGCTCAGAATCCTTCAGCTGCGTTTCCTTCTGGTGTTTTCTGGATGTGTGTGTGATCTGAGGTCTGTGTCCAAGTCTGTCACTAACGACTCGGACCTTGTTTTAATTCTGATGGTTTGTGTGATCTCACAGTCCTCTTCTGATGACGACTCGGGCAGCACCGTGTCCCAGGATCGATCCAGACGTGGACGGAGGGACAGTGTGGTGAGCAAAGGGACACACTCTTATTCCCCAAAGTTGCTTAGAAGTCGCTGGAGAGGAACCGCACACAGAGCTCGCTAAACGTAAACTTCCTAAAGGTTCTTAGCCTGTGTGGAACATTTCTATCATGTGGAAGGTTCCGGATACAAACATGTGAGAAGCACTTTGTGTGTGAGTTGTTTAATGAAGGTATCTTTAGGACGTCTTTACTCTGAAACGTACACGGTTTCACACTCGTGCACAGTTCCACAGTTCCGCTGTTCCACTGTTCCACAGTTCCTCTGTTAGTTGTCACAGTGCGGTCTTTGAGATGAAGGTGAAGTTGTAGTGGATCCAGCTGTTGTTTATTTTATCGTTCTGATTTGACTGTGTGTGTGCGCTGATCTTCTCTGAAGCTCTTAAACACTGCTGTACTGATTTGTTTGTGCCTTTACCTTGTAGTCGTCTGACTTTTCGGACGTGAGCGCCACTGCTGCTGATTATTTCAGCCGCTCGAACCGCAGAGGCAGCATTGTTTCTGACTTTGATGATGTGAGCATCCCGGACTTGGACAGCGTAAGTGATGCACGGCGATGTGCTGCATGTGGTGCCGTGGTCTTAACCCTGATCAGGAAACCCCTGGCCTGCAGTGAATAACAGAACCACGTCTGACACTGTGCAGTGGAGTGAGTCCCGAGCAGGAAGCTGATAAAGATCCTCCAGGGATTGAGGGACTCTAATATTTAACTCTGAACCGCTCAGTCGTCGTCTAACACTGTTCCAGCGTTGTGTGTGTAACCAGTTGTTAGCATGTGCTAGTTTTTCTTGTTTTTAAGACAGTGTTAATTTATTAATTTAAAGATATTTATCGTAACCCTGGCATGATCAATGATCCCACATTCATCTACTTATCTCTAATCCCCGTGTTACAGTCGTTCTCCTGATTGTGTGGATGAGTCAGTAATAAGATCAGTGTCTGTCTGAAGAGTCATTGACTGTGATCAGTGTCTGGGTCTGATTCCTGACCCCCGCCTGAAGGGGCCGCTGTTCGCCCCTGGGGTAATGGAGGGAGTCCACAGTGTTCAGGGATGAATAAGAGCTGCCTGGAGTTCTCTCGCTCTCACTCTGTCCTCACGGAGCGGCTGCAGTGTGGAGGAGTCTCGGAGAAACGGGAGAAATCCAAACTGAGAGGGTGTCATTTTATTTTTTTATTTTCTGTGACAATAAGAATGAATCTTTATTAATTACTGAATCAACAGTAACACACCTGAGCAGAAACAGCCTGCATGCTACTTTTAACCTTTACAGTAGCACGCGCACACACACACACACACACACACACACACACACACACAGAGTCAGGTAGTGCAGTAGATCACACACCAGCACAGTGCCACAGCAAACAACCACCAACATGAGTCTAGAATTATCTTTCACACTTCAGGTAGCAGCTTATAAACTCTAAGCCCCGCCTCCTCTGGACAAATAAGGTGCTGTGATTGGCTGGAAGACACATCCACCCTGAAGAACAAACCTGGGAAATGTTTGAGTTTGGAGTTTTATCAGCGACAGATGACTTCAACAAACATCAAAATAATGTAGAGACATCAGCAACAACGTCCTTCTCAGTCGACAGTAATTCACCTGGTGTTGGTTAAACGTGGGAGAAAAATAACACCAGATGATCCCCCAGATCTAAAATGGCTCTGGTCCGAGTGCGCAGGACAGTTCAGCGCGTCTGATTACACTGTGTTCTCTAGTCAATTAAATGTAAATGATTCTGACTCTGTTCTGGTTCTGACACTGACTCTGTTCCGATTCTGGTTCTGTTCTGGTTCTGACTCTAGCTCTGTTCTGGCTCTGACTCTGTTCTGGTTCTGACTCAGATTCTGACTGTTCTGACTCTGACCTGATTTTGACTGTTTTGACCCTGAATCTGACACTGACTCTGTTCCATTTCGGATTCTGTTCTATCTCTGACTCTGTTCCGGTTCGGATTCTGACTCTGACTCTGTTCTGATTCTGACTCTGTTCTGGTTCTAACTCTGTTCCGGTTCTGATTCTGTTCTGACTCTGACTCTGTTCTGATTCTAACTCTGACTCTGACTCTGTTCTGATTCTAACTCTGACTTTGTTCTAACTCTGACTCTGTTCTGATTCTGACTCTGACTCAGTTCTGATTTTGACTGTTTTGACCCTGATTCTGACTCTGACTCTGTTCCGGTTCTGGTTGTGTTCTGTCTCTTACTCTGTTCTGATTCTAACTGACTCTGTTCCGGTTCTGATTCTGACTCTGCCTCTGTTCCGGTTCTGGTTGTGTTCTGTCTCTTACTCTGTTCTGATTCTAACTGACTCTGTTCCGCTTCTGATTCTGACTCTGACTCTGTTCCGATTCTGACTCTGACTCTGTTCTGATTCTAACTCTGACTGTGTTCTGATTCTGACTCTGCCTCTTTTCCGGTTCTGGTTGTGTTCTGATGTGGAACCGAGTCAGGGCTGTGACGGTGTGAAGTGTGTTGATGATGTTTTCTGTGTCTCTGCAGTTGGAGGAGAAGTGTGATAAGCAGTTCTCAGACTCCTTCAGTCGGGTGAGTGTGTGAATATCTCTCTCTCTCTCTCTCTCACACAGCTCCTGACTCTGGAGACGTGTTAAGTGGTTGATCCCTGGTCAGTGGGTGAAAAGCAGCCGTAGTTTCCCTGCTGACCACAGTCCAGTGGAAATGGTTAAAAGGAGAAGAGCAACATTATTATTATTATTTTCTGTAAATCAGCGCAGAGACTCAGTCCGACTGTG